>NC_142520.1:18344700-18462200 GCF_964205215.1 Stylophora pistillata
TATTTGGCAACAAAGATCAGAAAATAAATATGCTTGAATCTATTCCTCATGTGCTGATACGAGGGCCTAAAATATCGTACACTTCATTAAACCAATATTGTCATTGATTTGATATCTACATTTTAGTCTGACATCTCAAGGCACCAGAGAGGATAAGAAGCTATAATCTGTGACAATATGAATTGACATAGATTCGATTTTTTTAGCTCTGAAAGCAAATTGATTCATTATTGTTGTAATACACAAGGCTCGACATTATGCACTGTTATGTATTGTAGTCCTCATAATAATGCAAGCAACACTGAGTAGGGGATAAGGGGTGAGTAAATTAACAGCAATGGTTTGGAGCGGGAAATATTGGAATAGTCATGTAAAACGAATATTGAAAATAGTTTGTTGAAGATTACCTAAAACCTGTTCTATTGTGCACGCACAGATTCATATGATACGATCAGGCTTATTTCGCAGGACAGAGGAAGAGAATAGAATTTGTCTCTCTGCTAAGGAATCAGCTGAAGCTTTTAAAATCAAAAGAAACCCGACATAGTAGTCTTGCATTCAAGCTGTATTAGACAAACTTTGCATATCTTATGATTAGTGATGTTCGCTCCAAACGGTGGAAAAGAAAGATTATTTGCAAACGGATTTGTCTAGATCAGAATAGGCAGAAAGTTTGAAGGTCTTAATTAAGTCTGCTATCGTATTCTGTTCTATCCTTTTTGTTTTTTTCCACTATTGGTTTTGAACAATTTTCTTTAAATTTACACCTGAATCTTAACAAAATATTTCTGGTTCAATATTAAAAACCTCTTTAATAGGTAGAATGTTTCCACCACCCCATACTAAATTAAAAAGTATAAGGCTTGGAAAACATCAAAATAACTTATAATAAAAGGAAACAAGGTAACCACGTTCTTGTTACACTGTAACTGAAGAGTAAGAAAAAATTATTCTTAAGCTGTATTTTTTTGTCATCACTTTAAATATTTTTTTATGGCAAGTAAGCATATATTATTGCAAAAACTGTTCGCATTGTAACCAGAACAAAATATCCCTCGTGGTCTAACGGCTCTAATATGAAAGTTGTAACATTTGATGATATTCTACTAGATATATACACTGTCTGTGCCATTTTCCCTGATTATATGTGCTTCGGCTGACTTTAAGTTGAGGAATGAAAATGTTTTTAAACAACATCTCTTATGTTAAAAATCATACTCTTCTCATGCGACTCTCAGATAGGTTTATTCAATTTAAATTGATTCTCTTTTTACCATAGTCACCTTATTTCTTGTAGAATTGAAAGACTTAAGTACTTCTTACGTATATATTTCGCCACAATATATCTGAAGCGTTATTGATTAGCGTAATTTATTTTTTTATTGGTAGAGATATTGGACTACAGCCTCTTTTCCTTTCAACCTTCCGGCCATGCCCCCTACAAAATACTTTGGATTCACAGCAGAAAGAAGATTATCATTCATTTCATGTCTTGTCCTGGTAACCCGTAAGGCTTTCTACCGCGAAAAGGACGCTAGGGAGTTCACGCCGGCAGAATCAAGCGGAAGTGGACGAGTTTCCTCCCCCCTAAGATGGAAGAAATAAGCCTCCAGTGGCTGCGCAACTTTCCATCCCACCTCCTTCCTCCAACCCTAAAACTCGAAGGGTAACTAGGCTAAGAACCTTTGGACTGGGTTGATATACTTATATCATAACGATTGTCTGATTGACGACTACGAAGTGTGGCCTTATATATCAGTATTCTATTTTAAACAATAGTATATATATTTTTTTAACTTTGGTGAATATGTCTGATCATTTCAGTGTAATAACTGTTACAACTATCTCTTTAACACTTTCGTTTTCCCTGTGCATTGTCCTTTTACATTGCCTGTAGGATTAAAATTAGGAGGAATAGGCTTTGTTTTTGACTCACAGGTACTGTAGGTTGGTATTGTTCATGAATATCTCTTTTGGCAAGTCCTCCAACTGGTTGTTGTGCAAGTACCTGTCAAAAAATGATGGCATTTAGTTTGTGTAACGAGCGTTCAGCTGCATTGCTGATATAAATACATTATCGTTATCATCAATACCTTCAAGTTGTGAAAAATGTTTTGGGGAAGAAGCAAAGCTACTGATACTGCAAGAGATTCCTATTGTGAGCCAAACGTGTCCACTGCAATATTACATTTCGTTGATCCCGCGGAGCCCATATATCAGACATCCATCCATGTAACATGTATTAGCCATTGGCCAATCCTATTTTTGAGAATCCACAGGGCGTTCGTGCTTTCTTTGGTGGCATTTCCTTTACCATTAAGAAATGAACTGAGAACACAGTCGTTTTGTCAAGGAGCATTTGAAACAGTGTATCAATTTTTCGTAATAAGGTGCTGCGCAGTAATGCAGAATTAAAAGCCTAACTTTGTAGAAAGGAAGCTTTTCTTTGCCATTATGAAATGTAAGGAGAGATAATTTTTTCGCAATTTTTGTAATTTTTGCAATTAATTTTCAGATGTAATTATGGGCCAGCCAAAGACCAGCGCGTGGTAACGATGACCCAAACCAGATAAGGTAGAACCTGTGAAAACATCACAGTGTCGGTGTGTTGATAGTATATTTTTGTTTTGACATTTCGTTTACGCCAATTTGTTAACCCTTAAAGTAGAGCTTTAAGAGATTTTCGGGCTTTTCATTTAAGCCGAATGATCTGGTTACTTTACTAATCGCTTTTTGGTTTCTTAATAGTTTGGTTAGATTGACTTCTCCTTGTTTAGTTAGCTAGTGCTTTTTAGATAAAAAAAAAAATAGTTAGTGTTTTAGTCCAGGATAAGACACCGTGTAATCATGATCCTTTTTGGAATAAAAGACAAGTCTAGATCGTAATTCTCGATAAAGCTAGTAATCACGATCCGCGAGCAACAGTAAGCAACAACTTGTAATACACTCAGGACCTACGGATTTGCATGCATATATATCGCATATATTTCATTTGCTCTAGGATATGCAGTTTTTTTTTTGTTTTGGTAAAGAGTAAGTGTGTAACGGACGTGAGTAAACGCTTTTCAATTTAACCGCGGTGTACTACACTATGTTCGCCAAATACTTTGGTAATTTCTTCAAGTATAGATTCCAGTTCTCCGCTTTGATATAAGACCGCTCCAAAGAATAGGATAAAAAAGAAAGAGAGAAAGATTCTTTGTTCGACGGTCTATCGCATATGCGTATATCAACCCAGGAATCGAGATTCAATTCTAACTTGAAAAAAAACATTTGCAGCAAAAATACTTTTTCTCTTAACTTTTGTATGATATTTCCTTGATATATCAATCCGGAAAGTACTGAAACTACAGTGAGTTTTATTTCAGGCCTACATGTATCTAGAATATAAATCTAGAATATAAATTTTCCTTTGGTCGAAGGGCACATTTATGCAAGTGTATTTTCTTATATTTCCTGACGATAATTTAATACATATTCTAATAATGAGCAATTATTTGTAATTTGACCAGATAGATAAAGAGGTCATGTGCAAGAGTGTTCACCCCAAGTTTGCAGATTTAAGATAGCACATACGGTTACGATAACTTCTACCCTTGTAATATGAACCCAGCTGCTGGCGATACAACTGGAGGCGAGCACATTCGAATAATCCCGCGGAGAAGCTCTTACCGTTCAGAACTTATCGCCGATCTTGTAGATCGAGTCTTTGACAAGTTAATAAGCAATATTTATACTAAACTTGGTGCCTTTAAGAGCAGTATTCATTTTCAAAGTATCATTTCCGGATAAGGATATCGTATCCTTTCCGCTTACCTGTGGACATGGCCTTATTTTTCCTAAGGATTTATGATTGCTTGACCCGTAATTGATTTAGGTAAACTTTATTACTTTGCATCTTCATAGACAACCAAGTTCTGTGGAATCCTATCGTCTTTGTACTTTGTAGTACAAATGGAAATATTTTACCGAGTTTTTCTTTGGGTGACAAATTGTATGAAACTGTTGTACTTAAGGGGGGGGGGGGGTGGAGAGACGATGTTAACTTTGACAATTTACGATGAATCGTTCTCGATTTTGATGTTTGATTGTTTAGTTCTAGGTCCTTGACAGTTGACTTTTAGTAGGAAGATATCAAAACTTTCTGTTTTTTAACATAAATAATTTCTCCAGCGATTTTCAGATCAAGCATTTCTCTGGAGAAATTCATTGAGGCTTAAGTCGAAGACCTTTGACAATTGTTAGATCCAAATAATATCTTAATTCCCGAAAGCATAGTCACAGAATCAGATGACGAAAGAGATTAAAAAGCTGGGGAGGATTACCGTACGTGAACACAGGCTCGCGCCTGCACTCTCCTGCTCAAAAATTAATTGGAAATTAATGGGAGGGTTGAAAAATAAATAAACCCCGTTCTGGCTTGCTGGTATGTCTGATGATAATGACCTTGGCTGAGAGATTATCCTAAAAATTTGATATTTGCCCTCGAAACTTTGCTTCTCGGCTAAATATTCATTTTTCGGACAATTTCTCAGCCGCGGACATTATCAGCCGACGTACCAGCCGCCGGCCAGAAGAGGTTTAACGACTAAATAGCACAGGGATTTTTAAAATGAAGAATTGAATGAGGGACGGTGAACGGTGCACAATTATGATAAATTCTGGAAAGAAAATGCATAAATGTTTCATATTACGCGCACCGTGCATTCTCATACTATCCCGGTATCTATTTTATTCGTGACCTTTTGCGCTTAAATGAAATTGGTGTCAAAAAAAAAAAGAAAAAAGATTGGAATGGTTTTCAGAATCTGCACCCGGAAATATTGTAAACGTTGCAGATATAAAGTAGTAAAAGTCATTTTTGAACATGTAAAGATGAAATAAACAATTAAGAAATCGAGTTTCCAGATTAGAATTGTACCCACGACCCTCCGTGATCTAGTCGGATGCTCTAACCACTAAGCTACAGGAGACTCTATGGTGAGCAAGGGTCAATTAGTGGGTATGGTTGGGTTTCAGGTGACGTCACAAGCTTTGCTGAAGTTAGTGTCCGCCATGTTGGTGTCCCTCGGGTGTCAAATTTATGAATAATTAGTCGATTTCTATAGTGAAGCCCTCCCTCTTATCGCCGTATTATTTCGCCAACTACATGAATATCCAGGAAGAAAAAAGCGATAAAAGTATCTGGCATTCATCTTAAGGTATCCCAGTGCTCTCTGCGTATGCCGAAAGCTTAGAGAGTTGGAAGGAAAGATGTTTGCAAAAGATCTCGGTCATTGGGGTTGACCCTGCAAGCATACCAGCCGAGAAGTTCAGTCCAAAATGCTTGCCTCCTGTGCAAGCGTCGGACTTGCTGAGTTACCTTGTTCTTCAGACCAGCTTCTACACCAAGAAGCAGTTCAAGGCGTTCAAGAGTCTAGAGGCGTTTAATCAAATGGTGTCGGGATCTGTAACCTCAGTTGTAGGCAAAGTAATCGCCGGCAAGTATGCCGTGAGAGCACGAGTTTGGCATTCACAGCATATGAATGATCCTTTAGTGAACATTTGGGTCATTTCCGAAAACGATGGGACTATTTTGCCAGCCCATTGCTTGGGATGCAAAGCTGGACTGGCTGAGTCATGCTCACATATCGCGAGTGTTTTATTTATGTTAGAGGCAACTACTAGAATTCATGGCAAGGTCGCTGGGAGTCACGAAAACTCAGACACCGAAAACTCAGGTCCCTCGAAGTGTTCTCCAAGCTTCCGAAGTGCTCCATAATTCGATAGTGCATAGCATCAAGCATGAACCAATTTTTTTTATAATATAACCGGTGGAATAATGCAAAAAATCCGACGCGAAAGACGGACAACAATATCAAGAGTGATTCTTCAGTGAGGCGAATCGTGACGGCGCTGATGCCGAGTCTTCTTTCGCGTTGTTTTTCTCTTTCTGCCTCAATTAAGAACTCTAGCCCAAGGGTCGCAAAATTGTCTTCGTTTTGGGACTGGTGGGCCGAGTCTCTGTTTGTATCCATTATTATCGCGAAATATTTAAAAATTTTAAGAGAGCGACAACAAGGATCTGTGCCACGAAGTACAAAAAGGGAAACAAACGTCCCTTTCGGCTCGTCAAAATCACGCCACATTTTAAGAATTTGGTGTTTGAGCGAGCGCATTTGATCCCGTTAACTGTGAATGAAAAGTTCAAAATTAACGGGAAAAATGGAGGAAATCTAAGCTAAATGAAGTCTTGTGTCACTCTAAAATGTTTTAATACTCAACCATCGGACGATTTTGCGAAACGTGCAGCTTGCGGCCTTGCTTTTGCTGCTTCAGCTGGATGAAGACCCAAAAGGTCAAAATACACGCGGGATTACCAGGAGTGATCATGAGTCGTGCTTATCTCTTGAATTTTCGAGGAGTCTGAGTTTTCGGGGTCTGAGGTCTGAGGTCTGAGTTTTCGGGGTGTGAGTTTTCGTGACACCCTAAGCTTACTTGCACTCAAGTAAAATGCTCATGGATTTTGCCGACATAGGTCAAGGAAGTGCCGTATGCGAGGGCTAAAGACATCGATTTCTCATCGGCTAAGAAGCTCAAAGAAAAGCTCGACCAAAAAGTCGAGGATCTACAACAGCCGCAAGCCTCGAACAGTACAAAAACTTCTAGTTCCTCCTGTTCTTCCCCTTGATTTGTGATGATCTTAGGTATAGCGCATTAGATCATATATATAATGAGTTTTGCGCTATAGAAATAATAAAATTATTAAATTATTATACGAAAAAATCCTTAGTCTTTATGCTTTCCACTTTTGCTCGAACAGCCAACAATAATGCAGAAAACCATCCCTTCTTTTTCACATGAACTCTTCGTTAGATACGGTTTGTTTACGCTCGAGGGACACCAAGATGGCGGATAGTAACCGTTGCTAAGGTATTAGTCACGTGGGTGAAACCTAAGGATTGACTGGAACCGCTTCACACGGCCACACAGCCAAACATCAGCTAGCGCATAGAAGCTCACTAACAGCATCACGCTGTCACATTAAAGCATCACATGCATTAAAGCATCACAGGCAGCGAACCAGCCTCCAAAGTGAGCATGTAAAGATGAAATAAAGTCATGTTTGTACAATTAGTTAGTTAATTAATTAATCATATAAATACTATGGCCGGTTGATATGTAAATTCCTCCCGTTACCATCTTAAAGGTCACGTGACAACGCGTTCACGATTTGAGCAGATTTAAACAGGAGGGCGCGCTATAAATAGGTTGGCTCCGCCCCTTTATCTTAGCTCAAATGAAAGAGTCATCCAATATTGCGACCAACGGTCTGACCATAAGTGAAACGGTGTGCATGGAAGACGCTGTAAAAGTACTATTTTGGGTCAACAATTAAAAGATATTTAGTCGTGTTGACTCTCATTCCCATAATTTAGCTTCTATGCATTTTATTTGGCACCAACATATCGTTCGGCAGTTCAAAGTGCGATCTACGGTCGACTATGCAGTCGTACAGTTGTCTTTTCAAAATTCGCGCCGTGTAACTTTGGCTTACATCCCCAAGCCCCTCATACACATCGGTTAACAGAGCCTTCAGATTATTTCCATTGCAACTAGCGGCGTCATAAATACTGCAAGCGCAATATTATCGCTGATAATGCCTCTAAGTAGGTGCGACTAGCAGCCAGAATTTCAGAACTTTAGTGGTTGTTCGGCAACACTCTTAGCTGTCGCTGCTCGAAGGATATTTATTGTGAATTTTGTGCGTTATGGCTGACGGAAATAACCCATCTATGCCCAAGAAAAAGCGTCCAACAGATCGAGGTCTTCAGCAGTTCTCTTTCAACAGAGAGCTTCCTAAAGAGAGCAGACTTCTTGGCATCAAAGACCGCGTGAAAATGGCAATAGGCGCGTTAAATCTAACAAAAGCGAACTCAAATACACAGAATGCGGATCTGATGGAGGCTCTTCTGTTGGTTGTTGAGGAGAAAATGGAGAGGAAAGGACTGACATCGAGCCAACTGAGCTTATCATCAACTGGAGGCACAGCTAGTCCGGACCCCTCTCTTGTTTCTACACCATCTACCACACGGTTTTCTTTTCCTTTAGCGTCTTCCACTCCATCTTCGTGTATTTCTTTACCTTTCACTGATTCTGTTTCTCCAATTTCCCCTCCACATGCAAACGATAAACCACAAAGAATGCAGATCACTGCGCCTTCAGCAGAGAACGACCCCATAATTATCTCTGCAGCGGGGGAGCTCTGCGAACTCTGTATTCTTTTTTTTTTTTGGAACTCTCTCTCCACAGCATGCTGTTACTATGGAAAACTCATTGATTGCGATTTAAAAAATCTTTAATCGACAAAGTCACGTTGAGCCCGTAACAGTTTCACGTGTACTGGAGATTCATTGAGGTGGCTCTCCTCCTCTATCATGGCAGGATCTCCACCAAAGTACTATGTAAATTTGAGGTAAGTACCTTTTCGTTTCCAGCTGGAAATGTTCTGAAATTCGCTCTCTCTGTATTCTTGAGTTTTGTTGTAACTGATCACTTATCTGCCTCTGTTTTTCATAGATTGGCAATGCACTTTCTCTAATGCTCCTATGTTGTATTTCTTCAAGCAGGCAAATGGCTGTCAACAACAGTTTACAGGAAGTTCAATGATGATCTCTCCATGCACCAAAATACTTCATATGAACTGAGCAGTTTTTTATATGGTTTCTCTTTTACCTGAATTCTAAAATACCTCTTTTTTTTAATTACTTCAACAGTCTTAAAAAACCATTGTTATGCAACCATTGTGAATAGGGTTTGTAATGAGTCCATGTCTGCTGCCCAGGAAGAAGTGAAAAACACCCCTGGTTATGTTGTAAATGGAGAAGTACAAGTTGATTTCAATTTTATTTTGTCTTTGGCCACATACTTATACACCAGTCTTAGAGTATGGGAGGTGCATGCTTGAGTTTTGTTCAACTGTTCCTTTTTGCAAGCCAGCATCTCTGCAAGCAGTCAATTTGATGCATGGGATCTAGTAGACTTCTGCAAAGTTCTGCTGACTAGCACATCTAAGCATACAATATCTGATATCAAATTGTAAACCCTGAGAGGTTTATGAGTGCAGAAATGTGTTCAATGTTATGTTTTGATATCTACCATTTCTTCCTCTAGTGTGTTATTACAGATGCAAGGAATGATTCGAGCAGATCAGCAGCACACACGACGGTGTCAGCCCTTTCTTTCTAGTAAGATGCTTTGTATGATATGTTGAACCTTGATACACTCAATGCTATTCCTAAAACTACTTTTATTTTTACTGTTTCTGTTTAGGACCAAAAAAGTTTTAGGAGTTGTAAACTGGAGTAGGGCTAGTGAAACTTCAACAGTGAGCCGTGAAGTCCCTATGACAAAAGATCTGTTGACTTTTCTAACTGAGACCCAAGGTATGAACATTTGCATCCTCAATAATATGCTACCATTGATGTAATATGAGTATGGAGGACAGAAAAATCCTTTATAGTGTGACTGAAGTAATTCTTTTGTTTTTGTTTGTCTATTTATTTCTCATTTGTACTTCTGCAGGAAGAACAGTCCACTCAGTGAGGAAGAATCTCAGGCTAATCTGCTGATTGTTGCTGACCATTATCAGGTGATTTGAATGACTCTTTTTTGATAGAATGCGTAGTAGTCAGAAGGTACAAAGAGTTTTTCTCAGGTTACTCCTTCAAAAGAACAATTTCACGAAAACAAAATTATTCATTATTAATTTTTTTTGTTATGAACACATTGTGTTATGTAATTCCAACAAGACATAGCATAATTCATGAACTTGAAGATTACACAATTTTCTGTAAAAATGGAAAACCAGAAGCATTTTACTTACTATTATTAATACTGATCTATTATGTGAAGGCGTAGTCTGATCGTCCGGATGAGTGTAGTCCTGAGAAGGACTGTTGTCGTTGGTAGTGACTGACGTTTCGATAACCTGTGCGGAAGTCATCATCACGACCGACTTACGTAACTTAAGTCTTACAGCCAATAACATCACGGCAAAACCAACCGATCATTTCACACGAACTGTAATGAGAATATTCTACTGAAAACAATCATTCACTTGACTCTGATGATGACTTCCGCACAGGTTGTCGAAACGTCATTTACTGCACTGATCTATTAATTTGTTTTTTTATCATTTTCTTTATTTATGACTCAGGGAAACCGTGTCAATTGCCATTAAGAGTCACGGTGCAAGTAGAATGGCTACCTAATGAGCAAAAGGTTTTAATTAAACCTGAAGCTGTAGCTGCATATAGGAAAGCCATTCTGGGCACCTCAATATATACACATGCATATGATTACATGCGGGTAATTAATGGGCACATGCTACTGTATGTGTTTGTTTCTTTGTATGAAAAAGTTTGCCTTTTCCAAATTAGCGACGTTGCAGTTAAGGCCTTGAAAGAGTTGCAAAAAATTCAAATTCCAGTTACAGTAAAAGCCACTCAAAATCTGTTACCTTCTGCAGTGTAGGGAAACCTACTGGATTGAATCTCTCCATTCAGTGATGCTCATTTCTGCTGCTAAGCGGATCCATTATGGGGATGACACCTCCAACATGCACATGGAACTAGCCATAATTAAGACTTATGCTGTTGTTAATTCTGCACAATTGCTTTGGCACTTTTTAAATGCTATGCTTACTCTTTCTTATTGACTTATTTCTCTTGCAGAATGAAAATGTGAATAGAGAAGTATTGTCTTTGCAGATGTACCAACTTGCCAGGAATCCGAATCGTCTGGCAGAGATCAGGGTGCTTACTGCAAAAACATTCAAATTCAGGGAAACCATTAGGTCTACCTTTTTTAATCTAAATAGCTGATGTCCATTCTGCTTACCAGTGATTCTGACTTCTTGCGATAACTTTAAATGGGAGCCCAAATGTCTTGTAAAAGATGTGAGGTCTTAGAATTATCCAAAAGAAAAATAACTGTCGGGAAAGTCTGAATCCCTCTCTGAACCCATCAGTTTGTACAATAAAAAAAGAGAGGATAAAAAGATGGCCATAAAAAATGACTACAAATAACGCGCGTGAGAAATTAACATTTGCTAAAAGTGAGCAAGAATTATAAGGGAAGAATGCCAATCTTTGTGGTACCTGACGTTTGCTTTGCAATTGTGGCCCAGGACATGGGGGTCCGCATGTCGTGTAATCCGAGAGAAGCAGAAGGCAGTTCACGACAGCATTTCGTGAAGCGAGTGCGCAATCTATGTTTGGCGCTAATGCATGGTATGTACAAACTCATTAACAATACTAAAATTAAATTGTAAATATGGCAAACATATTGATTTTACGGTTCGTTACCAGTTTCAAATTGTATCCGTATCGTAAAGGACACTTTTGCACTTTGGCTTGTTTTGTTTGTGAAATAACCGCTAACATTTTGAATATCAGGTAACCTGACCAACAGAAACGACGAAAGTTGAACTAAATTAGCTTTCTATCGAGTGTAGAAACGATTTTTCGCCCCCAAACGGCCTGGTGTCTTTTCAACGCGCGAATTGTTGATTTTTCACCTCCAATTGCGTGACAAATGATGGCGTATTTTGACCCCCGTGTCAGTTTTATTTGGGGTCCTAAAATCTCGTAGTCTTGAGTAGCCCATGAATTCTATTGGATTTTTGTGAGTAAGAAGCCTTGTTCCTCGCTGGATTAACTTGGTATAACCCCATGCCATGTAGCAAGGTGCGATTTGATGAACTCAATTTAGCCATTTCTTTGTCCGCCTAAATGAGTGGAATAATGAAAAAAAACAAAAATTGCCCAAAAACTTAGTTCGCGACGGAATTGGACAAATAACGCTTGAGACTGTTCGCAAATACGTGTTCTTTCCATTGAGAAAATCGTTGGTCACATTTATCGTTTGGTTTATTCTCAAGCGACGTTCAAATTACTGGTTATCTAGTCGTAGTGAAGCTGACATGAGAGCCACAAAATCCATTTTACCTCTGTTCGCGTAAAATCAAAACGCAATGGAACTTAAAGTATTTTGCCTAAGAAGAATTCATTCAGACGTATATTCTGCCAAAGCTTGGGGATTTTCAATTGTTCATATTGCACATCTCCAAGCGTTATTTATGGAGGGCCGCTCTTAAGTAATTAAGTTTAATTTGATCTACGAAAAAATTCGGCCAAAGTCGCTCACCATGTAAAAGTTTGTTTAGAATGATGCTATTTTATTACTTTCTTTGTATTTATATCCGAAGTTATCACCTCAGATTTCTGATAGACCGTGATGATGTTTACAGTTATTGCACTGTAAGTTTAAATGACTGGCTCATTTAAGCTGAATTGTCAGTATAGGTGTCACAAAGCTGTTTCTTGTTTTTGTTTTGTTTTTGTTTTTTTTGTTTGTTTGTTTGTTTTTTCATTCGTTCGTTCGTTCGTGCAAAGAAGAATAAACAGAAGAAGACTGAAACACAGCCTTGAACACTAAACTACATAGAACATTCTTGACTTGATAACGAGACTACTTAAAGAAGAGGAGAAGAGTCTAACAAATTCCCTTACACATTTTTCTTTGATAATCCATTTTTGCGAACGAATACTATTCATGTTTTAGAGAAAGTCTCTTAGTCTATATTTTAATGCGGCTTTGTTGGGACATAAGCAATGATATACATGAAATATGCAATATAACCCACGCATTCGAATGTCTGTTTTGAAGGTGGGATTTGACTTCTTCCTCTTACACCAATATTAAGAAAGATTGAATAGGGGAACTTACAGCCCTCTCAGCTGGGTATTGTGACAGAAAATGCCTGATGGTAATTTCTTCAACTGGTTGTTGGGCAGCCACCTGCCAAAGTTTAGTCTATTTAGTATACATTACATAGTATTTGACAACAAAGGTCGGAGAATAAATATGCTTGAATCTATTCCTCATGTACTGATACGAGGGCCTAAAACATACACTTCATCAAACCAATGTTGTCACTGATTTGATATCTCCATTTTAGTCTAACATCTCACGGCACCAGAGAGGATAACAAGCTATAACCTGTGACAATATGAATTGAGATAAATTGGGTTTTTTTAGCTCTGAAAACAACTTGATTCTTACAAATGTTTTTGCACCCTCTTCCTATTACCTATTGTTGTAATACATAAGGCTTGACATTACACACTGTCATGTATTGTAGTCCTCATAATAATCAAAGCAACACTTAATAGGGGATAAGGGGTGAGTAAACTAACAGCAATGTTTGGAGCGGGAAATATTGGATTAGTCATATAAAACGTATATTGAAAATAGTTTGTTGAAGATTACATAAAACCGGTTTTAATGTGCACGCACAGATTCATATGATACAATCAGGCTTATTTAGCAAGACAGGGAGGCCGGAATAAAATCTGTATCTCTGTTGAGGAATCAGCTGAAGCTTTCAAAAATCAAAAGAAACCTGACATAGTAGTCTTGTATTGAAGCTGTATTAGACAAACTTTGCATATCTTATGATTAGTGATGTTCATTTTTAAGGGTGGATAAGTAGGACTATTGGTACACGGATTTGTCTAAATCGGAATAAGCTGAAAGTTTGAATGTTTTAGATAAGGCTGCTACCATATGCTATTCTATCTTATTCTTTCCGCTATTGGTTATAAACAATTTTCTTAAACTTTTCACCTAAATCTTCGCAAAATATTTCTGGTTCAATAATGAACACCCTTTTAATACGTTGAATGTTCCCACCGTCCCACGCAAAATTAAAAATTAGAAGTAAAAAGCTTAGAAAACTTCAAAATAACTTGAAACAAAAGGAAACAAGGTACCAAGTTCTGGTTACGCTGTAACTTAAGAGTCAGAAAAAAAATGTAATTCAGAAGCTTTCCTTTTTTATTTTCATTTTGTCAAGGAGCCTTTGAAATAGTCTAACAATTTTTCGTAATAAGGTGCTGTGCAGTCATGCAAAATAAAAAGCTTAACCTGTGGAAAGGAGGCTTTTTCTTTACCATTATGAAATGTAAGGAAAGATAATTTTTTCGCAATTTTTGCAATTAATTTACAAATGTCTTTCATATGTTTTCTATGATGATGTATGTCGCAAACGAATTTTTCTTAGCTATTGCATGTTTTTAGAATTTCCTAGTTTTAAGTGTAGGTGCGGCTTTATAAATATGTACAATCCACCCAGTTAAAAGAAGTAGCCCGGGTCATTTCGAGTCCAAAAATCGATTTCGTTAAAACTTTGCGCATGAATCTTTCCTACTTTAAAGTTAATCGAAACCTCATTGGCTTTTCAAACTGAATTGTGCATAATTGAATTTTTTTTTTTCCGGGCGATATTCTCTTAACCCCTAATGCGAAGGTCCATTTTTAAGAGTGGCTATTTAGGGTGATGGCTTTTACGGCTAACGGTTGATATTTTGACTAATTTATGGTTAACGAAATAATTTTTTTTTTTCATTTTTAGCACCAGAACCATATTAATTCGCATAATTGAGTTGCAAACCACGAAATAAGGACTCTAACCTTTCGATTTTTCTTTTGGAAATACGGAAGAAGGTTCTGTTTTTTTTTTCCTTTCCTTTTGCGTGAGCGTTGAAAATTGTAATGAGTTTATTACAGCCGATCTCTACATCTTCGATGATTTCCTTGCTCTATTCTGCTACGTTATAGTATTTTCAATAATTTGAATATTTTCCTAAATATCATCTCTCGAACCTCACTAAGGCGTAAATCTTCACAAATGATGATTACTCCCCAGACACACCACACCAAGAGATCATAAAACGAGGAAACTTATCCCCGCGACCCATGATGTATTTTAAATGTAGGAGGGCACATTTATGCAAGTGTATTTTCATATATTTCCTGAGGAAAATTTCTTACTCATTCTAATAATGAGCAATTACAGTGGAACCCCTCAAAACCTGACGCCCTTCGGACCGCAGAAACTGTCCGGTTTAGAGGGGTGTCCGGTGTACTGAGGTTTTACCCATAGGGCAATTTTATCCAGCATAATGTATTTTCTGGCTGTAAGTACCAGTACATGGTACACGAGCACTAATAAAGCACATCAGTAAAGGAAATGACAACATGGATCACGAGGAAGCTTTTTAACGTCATTTTGTTTAATCTATCAAAAAAATTCAGTATTACACAGGGTACTATGATCGCCGATTTTAATTCATTATTAGACTTCTTTCTTCCATAGTTAGTAGAGGGAGCTGATTAGGAAACGCGGCGAGCTTCAAAGAAGTAACTCTTTGTTCAGATTTATGAACTATGACGTTACACGACCGTGCACACTCGAAACAAACATGACGTGACGAGATTTAGGCTGCATCATGTTCCTTGATTAAAAATGTGTTTTTAGACGCAAACTACGCAATTTGTAAGTTCGATTCTCGCTAGTTGATCTCTCTACAATGCCTGTAGACAATTTTTCTGTCTTTAGATGTGGTTCGTGCCGTAGAACCAAAGAAATCGGCATCTGGAAACTACCCGCTCCTCTCAATGATGACTTTCGAAAATGGAGCGAAGCTTGGCTAAAAAAGATGACCAAATATCGAGTCACTGATAAAGATTTTCAAAACCAAATTGATAATGGTAAAGTATTTACATGTGAAAAGCATTTCAAGCCAGAAGACATTGAAATTTGTATTTGGCCTTGTTTTGCCTTAAGTTAATGTAGATGTCACCCACAATCATAGGCGCCTATACACTAAAAATAACTAGCTTGTTTTATCGATCGAAACATCAATACATTATCTAAATTATTATTATTCCTTTTGAAGTTAAATCTACAAAGTTGACAAAGAAAAAACCGAAGCTTGGCGCCCTACCATACCAAAACATGCCTATAAATATATTAGTAGCGAAAAGCCACAATGTGGAAGTTTACTAATAAAGGTCATTATTATTATTATTATTATTATTATTATTATTATTATCACAGATCTGAATTGTCTTCTCTTCTACAAATCTTGATGAATGATATCGATATAAAGCCACTGCATCCTAAACACAAACTTCTTCTGTACAGCCGCTATGTCCTATCGAAGTTATCATGGCATTTCACCAAAGCAAATATATCCAAAACCTGGATAACGCAACATCTCGACTCTGTAGTGAATGGCTACATCCGAAAATAGCTTGATATTCCGATATCTGGAACACCGAGCAATGCTTTCCTAGAAAGCAATAAATTTGGTCTTAATATTTGTCCTCCCTCTATCCAATTTACTCAGTACCAGTCAGTTCTCCGAAACTCGTCAAAAGAGTCCCCAAATGATTCCTTGAAAGCTCTCTGGAAATCGTCAAGCTGTCACACTAATATTCGTGCCAAAGTGGGAACACACGTGGAAGAAAAGATAAAAGAAAAGCTCGGGTAAATGTATGCGATGAACCAGTGCGCAAAAGGTTAGCCAAAAAACGCAATTAGTTAATAATTAAATTAAATTAGTCAATAACTAATTTTCTTTTCGGCAGGTCTTTTGTGCACTGGTTCATCATATGGGGCAAAACATCTATTATTAACAGAAACGATATCTCAAAACACATTCCATATACTCTAAAGCTTCTAAACTGGGGGCACTAGTGCTATGTGTAATTAGGGTTGAAAATGTTGTTAAAGAATTAATTCCTCTTTTCAGTTAATAGTAGAGGTGTTGCCCCATCACATGGTGGCAATCATGACATAATAAGGCAAAAACAAAGTAATTTGGAATAAATTGAATCATGAGAAACATTCCCAATCTTGAAAGTTCCCTGTCACAGCTGCCATCATGTCATGGAGGAAAGCCTCTTTAGGGTTGAAAAGTCTTACTGTGCATTTCGCTTGAGTGTGGAGGCACAAGAGTTTTATCGAAACGAAAACTCGCAGTAATAAGTTTACTGTAATTCGATTAGTCATCTCAACCATTTTGTGAAACGTTGTCCACATCCAATGGTGTGTATCAAAGGAAATCTATCGTGAGATAATAAATGTCTCTTTAATGACTTTATCGTACAGTATTGTATATAGTTCTAGAAAAGTACTTCGCTACAAGCAAGCATTACATAAATGAATCCATATGTTTAACTTAAACTGTAATACAAAATATTCAAAACTGGAAACATCTATACTAGTTACTGTTATTATACTGCAAATCATTGCAATGACCGATAACAATAAAACCCTCAAATTGTATAACTTAATATGCAACAGAATGCAAATAATTAGATCAAGATGATTCAATTGTTGTCTCTTTATGAGTCTTACTATTTCAAAGATATATTATTTGCACTGTAGAGACAAAATAGACACAAATAGAGACAAGAAAGCAATGAATTAAATGAGTATCATTTGACCATGCTGTTCACCATTTTTCACAGTTACTGTAAGGCAAAACCACTCTCACTCATTCTAACTGAAACATAATGTGATTATATTATCACTGTACTATGTACATAGAAACTATTAATTGAAAGTAAAGTTACATTGACATGCTCTTTAATCTTGTCGTTCTTGCTCATTATTATAAGCGTGGGAAGCTCGGCTAATTTCTTTGCGGAGACCCTTGCTTTTCAGCTGCTTTGCTCTGACCTTGTGTTTTTGTATAATATCCTTAGCAAATGAATAAGACCGCACCCTTGTATACAGCCATACTATGTTGTGTAACATATCTTTGCCGACATTGCTGGGGATTTCGAGTTCACTATTGGATAGTCAGTTACTATATGCAGTGACAACATCCACATCAACTACAGTTTTAGAAGCAACACTACTACAATCGATTTTATGTGTTGTCCAATCAGAAGAAACAAGTCTAAAATAATGTTCACTTCTTTGGAAAATAAGTTGAGCCCCTCTAGTTACAGCCCATAGACCACCACGATTCAGACTGCTAATAAGCTTGTGGTTTTCTAACTTGTCACCTGCTTTTCCAGCTTTTAGAATGGACATTGCCTGCTCATTTTCAGGAGTTTTGACCTTTGCTTGAGATAGTTTTTTGAAGAACATAACCACCAACATATCGTAGACCTGATATCTCAGTATTAGAGAGCTTCTGTTTGCAATTTCATTTTTCTTGACTTGTATATCCTTGCTTTCTTTGCTGTGTACCAGTAGACAGTCAGCGACTTTTGTTGACAGAAATGTAGCAATGTTTTTTGACAAATTGACAACATAGGTATCTGAATTATAGACAACGGTGGAGGTAAAATTCAGCATTTAATTTTTCTGCGTTTCCGGTTCGTACGGTTGTTGGATTAGGGTTTGGATTAGAGTAAATTCACCACTTGCGGTGTTTACATGACTTGAGAAAGTGTTTACTTGTTATTTCATCTTTGCTGTGTAGATTTTACTCATCAATATCTTTTCTTTCGCCTTTCCCATGATTCGAGTGTAGATTTCCGGGGTTAAATACCGTTGTTATTCGGTATTTTCGCGATCACCTGACTTTTCAGCTGGGTGCTTGACAGTGATGTGACGTTTCAAGCCAGCCTTACTTTTGCAAATTTCCTGTCAAAATTCACACGAGATAGTTTCTGGTTCAACCTGAAAACCATCAATATCCTTTAAGTATTGCAATTGCCTATATAAAGATCCATTTGACTTCTAACTGTAGCATAAATCGGGGTTAGTACTACATCGCAACACAACGCTGCACTGTAATACGACATAGATAAATCTGCAGTCAAAACACCACAGTTTTTAGCTAAATTATTACTTAACTGAGACACATTTTGACCTTACTTCAACAGCAGCATCAGTAAAATGACTTTCTAGGTCATCATCTTCTTCCAAAATACTTAAGATCGCATCAAAACCATCTCCAAAGATATAGAGTTCGCTAAAGTCCGTACTATCCGCCACGTTGGCAAAGTCTGTGCGCACAGTCACGCATGGATGAGGGACAATAGCAGCGCTCTTTGAAGTTCGCCCGAGCTTCCTAACCAGCTCCCTCTACTATGTTTCTTCTTTAAAATATCACCTACAGTTGATTTGCCGATCCCAAATTTACCGCTTGGAGCCTTCAGTGTAGGTTAAGGCACCGTTTCCGTGCATTTGATCAACTCAATACTAGTACTCTTCTGTTACGATAATTCGATTCTTTGGCGTTTCGCTAGTCTCTCAAACATAGTGATGGTTGTTACTTTGTTTTTTTTCGCAAGTGATTTCACCCGCAATATGACAGTTTTGCCGGCAAGCTTAAAACCTTCACGTTCGATTTATCGAGGTCAATTTCTTTGTCAGTATGTGATTACAAACTGAAAAAGGCGTCCGGTTTCCGGAAAGGGGGGTTCCGGTTTATTTAGGTTAAAAATAGAGAAAATGTATGAAAGAGATTTTGGTGCCGAAAAAAAGGTCCGGTATAGAGAGGATTCCGGTTTAATGAGGGTCTGGTTTAGAAGGGTTAGACTGTACTTGTAATTTGACCAAGTACATATAGAGGTCATGTGCAAGCTAAGAGTGTTCTCCCCAGGATTGCAGATTTAAGATAGCGTATACGGTTACGATAATTTCTACCCTTGTAATATAATCCCAGCTGCTGGCGATACATCTGGAGGTGAGCACATTCGAATAATCCCGCGGAGAAGCTCTTACGGTTCAGACCTTATCGCCGATCTTATATATCAAATCTTTGACAAGTTAAGAAGCAATACTGATACTAAACTTGATGCCTTTAAGAGCAATACCCCTTTCCAAAGTATCATTTCCGGACAAGAATATGGTATCATTTCCGCATACCTGTGGACATCGCCTTATTTTTCTCTAAGGATTTATGATTGCCATATTAACCATGTAAGTGAACAAACTCCAACTCACTTCCACTTTCAACACCCTACTGCGAAAACTTCAAAACTAGTTTCGTCTACGACCTCGTTAGTTGATGACAAACAAAAAACTAAAAATTTGAAAAATTTTGAAAACACGCGCGAGTCGTGTAGTAACACACGAAAAGTAGCCGCTTGGAACCAGGTCTCTAGAACTGTCACATTGCCATAACTGCCTCAGGGACGTTGATATAATTCCACTCGCTTTTGGAATTGATTGACTTGCCCTCTTCAACCTTATTATATCAGTACAGATTCCGTTTTCTGACTCAACATTGCATCGTCACGAAAAACCCCCGTTACATTCATTACAAAGCCCACTTCATTTCCACTATGCCTTTCACAACAATGTCTCCACAGAAGAGAGCTCTCTTCTCGCCGTTCTAAAGCATGGAAGTGTTCTCTACCACGAGTATACACACTTCTGGACGTCTCTCCTACATATTTCGATTTACAAGTACGGCAAACCAACTCATATGTAATACCCGTACTTCGGCATGATCCCTTTCCGTCAGTCCGGCAGAGAAGGCAGTAAGCATTGGTGCATCGCCTCTGTTTGAAAGGGTCTGATTTTTGGAGCATTGCTTTAAGGGTTTTGGCAGATTGCTCAACAACTTTGATCTTAAACTCTGTGGCTTTGATCTCTCTCATGTACCTACGTTTAATCTGGGAACCAGGCGTTGCTGGGACGAAAATCACTGTTTCATAACCACCCTTTCTAAACCAGTTGTCACGTCTCTTCGTTCTCTCTCGTGCCCGTTCGTGCGCCTTCCACCCCCGTGGCCTGTACAACGGCCTCTCACCATTCGCATCCAGTTCCACTAGTCGGTTGTAGGCAGCCAACGCTGACTGTACTACTTCTTTTCGGAACTTCTGATCGTAACCAGAATATTGAAGACGTAACATCATGTGGTTGACGTGAGCAACAACAACCTCCCAGGGTAACTCCCTGCTACAGTTGAGTAGAATCCTTAACACTTCCTGCGTAAGTATTGTTCTCTTGAAACTCCACGGTAAGGCCGATCTTGCATTTATCACAGATCTGGAGGCAAAATCTTTGTAGTAGAACTCATGTAACACGACCTGTATATCACGGTCTTGCCCATCATCACCTACACGCTTTCTCCTCTCCATCCAGACTTTTAAATCTAGTATGAGTAGTTTTCCATCCCCACGTCGCGACGGGTAGTCGACCTCTAAACTTATAGAAGGGTGTATGCTGTTTCCAATCGACTGAAACAACTGCATGCATCGATTATCTGGCTTGAGGTTTTGCTCTATTTGTGCAAAGTTCTCACCTTGGGTAAAACTTCCCACCTCAAATCTGATACTAGCCGTGGAAGCGTTCATAACCACATTTATGTCATCCACGTATCTCTTGTACGCCCGTAACCCCACCCCACTTTCTTCCAGCCTCTTTACCATGTGTCTTTCCCACCAGATTTATGATTGCTTGGCGCGTGATTGATTCAGGTAAACTTTATTACTTTGCGTCCTAATAGACAACCAAGTTCTGTGAAATCCTATCGTCTTTGTAGTACAAATGTAAATATTTCACCAAGTTCCAAGTTCTTTGGGTGACAAAATGTATCAAAGAGTTTTAACTAAGGGGGGGGAGGATGGGGGGACGATGTTTACTTTGAAAATTAATTATTTACGATGAATCGTTCTTGATTTTGATGGTTGAGGGCTTAATTCTAGGTCCTTGTCGGTTGACTTTTATTAGGAAGATATCAAAACATTTTGTTTTTTTAACATGAATATTTTGTGCAATGATTTTCAGATCTAGCCTTTCTCTGGAGAAATACATTGAAGCGTAGCTAATTCGGAGACCTTTGACAATTCTTATATCCAAACGATATCTTAATTCCGGACAGCATAATTACGGAGTCAGATGACGAAAGAGATTACAAAGCTGCGGAGGATCAAAAAAAAGAAAGAATATCGAAATAAATTGTGATAATAGCAATAATAATAATGATAATAATAATAATAATTTATATGAAAAACGAAATTGATGATAAGAAAAATAATAATGATAATAATAATAATAATAATAATTGAAAATAATAATCATTTATTCACCATAATCACAAAAATGTTTGAAAATCGAAATACATGTGTTAAAATGTCTAATGAAAATGTAAGAAACACTAGAGGACACACACTATGATAACGATAATTCACTCTAATCATCAAAAATATTTAGAAAAAAATAAAGATAAAATCCTTCAAAATCGAAAAATAGATGAAAATGTCGACTAACAAATTATCTAAAAAAAAAAGAAACTAACTAACAAATGGCAGCCTCTGAACTTTAAAGATCTGGGTCAGTGCATTAGTAAAATCCAATTTGGGCCTTCTAATATTCTGGATCCTCTTAGGCAGATTAGGGTGTATGTTAATAATGCAAACGAATTAAGTTTGCCCTGATCCAGGAAATTGTCTTTGAATAGTGTTCTCCTTTCTTGTCTGCAATGAGTTCTGCAAGGCGACTGTGATATGTCAAACATTCTTGGCCCATTCCACTAGTCAAAGTGAACACGAGAGGCGAACTTGTGTCGACAAATAATGTCAATATCATTAACAATGTTAGGGTAGTCCCGGGAATAAGCGATCACGATATGCTTCTTTTTGAAGTGAACCTGGCATGTAGAAAGAAAAAGCCGGTGAGACGCAAGATTTATATGAGGAAAAGGGCAGATACCATCCGTATAAAGAAAGAATTACACAACTTTGCGAACGACTTTGTAGAAATGAAGAACGAATCCGTAGACACAAAGTGGAATATATTTCAACAAAGACTCACAGGAATTATGAACACCTGTATACCACACAAGTTTACTACCTCACGCTCTAACCTACCGTGGTTTAATCGTAACCTGAGAAGACAGACAGGGAAAAAGCAAATGCTATAAAACAGAGCGAAGAAATCTGGAAGCCAATCCGATTGGAATAAATTCAAATTAGCCAGGAAACAATTACACAAGAACTTGAATGAGTCCAGGAACAATTATCTTTTTGACTTTCTCGGTGATACCATAAAACAAACCCGAAGGCTTTTTGGTCACACATCAGAAAACTAGGAAAAGAGGGTACAGATACCCAGGACCTCAAAGTTAGAAATGAGGTGTTTATCGAACCATGAGCTAAGGCCGAAGTGCTAAATAGCCAGTTCTCCAGTGTTTTCAACAACGAAGAAATAGAGAATATCGCAGACCTTGGCGAAAGCCCTATCCCGACTATTGGAACAATAAAAATCACAACTCGTGGAGTTGAAAAGCAACTTAGCGGGTTGAAGGTAGATAAAGCGTATGGCCCTGATGGATTTCCACCCTGGTTTTTAAAGGAAAATGTCCATGAAATATCACAGGTCCTTAGTGACATTCATCAAGATTGTATTCATACCGGAACTTTGCCTATCCAATGGAAACACGCCAACGTATGCGCTATTCACAAGAAAGGAAAGAAATCGGATCCCTCAAGTTATAGGCCCGTGTCACTTACCTGCATTGCATCAAAGGTACTTAAGCATATTGTACATAGCCATGTTATGAAGCATCTTTCACGATATAGGTTGCTCACTGATTGTCAACATGGCTTTAGAGCGAAACGATCAACAGAAACACAGCTCATATGTACCATTCATGACATAGCAAGTGCTATCCAGTCTAACAAAACAATTCACGCCGCAATCCACGATTTTTCAAAAGCATTCGACAAAGTTCCCTATCGCCGACTCTTGAAGAAACTTGATTATTGCGGAATTCGTGGCCCACTATTTAACTGGTTTGAATCGTTCCAAACACAGCTTAACCAATCAGTGGTAATCGAGGGGGCATCATCTGCCCCTGTAGTTACGAGATCTGGTGTTCCCCAAGGAACAGTCTTAGGACCGCTACTGTTCTTAATGTATATAAATGACTTACCGGATACTCTTAAATCTACTGTTAGACTTTTTGCTGATGATGCATTGTTATATGGGACAATTTGTTGTGATGAGGACACAGCCGATCTCCAAGAGGACTTGTATGGATTAGAAGACTGGCAACAAACGTGGAAGATGGAATTTAATCCTTCAAAGTGTAAGATCATGTGTTTTACAACCAAGAGAGATCTACCAAAGCGAGAATACGTATTCTGTGGACAAATCCTAGAAGAAGTGGAATCTCACCCTCATCTGGGGGTAATGCTCGATAACAAAATGAGGTGGTCACCACACATTGAAACAATCACATCTAGGGCAAATAAGGTCCTGGGACTTATCAAGTGAAACCCGTGGAATTGTCCAAAGTCAGTGAAAGAAACCACGTATATGACACTTGTGAGGCCAAAACTCCAGTATGCCTGTAGCGCATGGGACCCACATTACCAGAAAGATAGAGCCGCTCTGGAAAGGGTACAGCAGAAAGCAGCCCGCTTTGTCACTGGAAATTACGATCGAACAACGAGCGTGACGGAAATGCTGCAAGACCTACAGTGGGACACGCTTGAAACAATGAGAAGACATGCAAGGCTCTCCACTATGTACAAGATGTGCCACGGCCTCCTAGATGGGGATTGGGGGGATTATTTGATAACAAACAAAGAAAGGAGAACCCAAGGAGGCCATGATTTTAAATTTATTGTACCGAAAGGACATAAAGATATTTTTAGATTTTCTTTTTTCCCCAGGGCAATAACTGAATGGAACAAACTCTCAAAACAAACTGTTTCCAGCCAATCCCTCCGTGTTTTTAAAAGCAAACTAACTTAAATTTAGTTATCGGTAGTTTTAAATAGTTTTTAATAGTGTTGTATATTTAGCATAGCTTCACTTATTATTACCTTAGAGTTGGCGTGATGTCCTAAACGATTTTGCCGACATAACGATATTTAGATTTAGATTTAGAAATGAACCATGTTCGATGTCCAGAACACGTCTTGAGTAGGAACGTTTCCTCTCATTCTCATGCATGCGGTAAATCTGCTGCGGTTCCAGATTTCTGTACGATTCAGCGTTTGGGTGACAAACTCGAATATCGAAAAATGCAGATCGATTGTGTTCCCAAAAACCACGAGCATGAATGTCTAGCCTTGCATCTTGCGCCATGTTGGAACCACTGTCTAATTGCTCTCCTGCCGTGTCTTGGAGTTGGGGTTCGATTTCCACATCTTTGCATGCAATTCCTAAAACCTCAGCTTTTAAGTCTCTAAGTTCGTTGTGGCGCTGTATAATAATGATAATTATAATAATAATAATAATAATAATAATAATAATAATAATACCAAAAACGAAATGGCTGCTGAAAGACTTATACCACAGGGATTTTTAAAATGAGGAATTGCACATATAAAGAAGTAAATATCATTTTTCTTTAATTAATTAACTAATTGTATGAATACGATGGCCGGTTGCTATGTAAATTCCTCCAGTTGCCATGTTAGAGGTCACATGACGACGCGTTCACAGTTTGAGCAGATTTAGGCGTCAAGCTAAAGAGCACTTTTCAGTCGTTTATTTCACATTGGATAATGCTTCCCGACCTTTTTTTTTTTTTTTTTTTTTTTTTTCATATTGAGTGGCTATGGCCTTTTACGTCTATGGCAGAGGAAAGAAAGATGAGGCTATTCGACTGACTGCTCCACGAAACGACCCATCTAAGATAGGTACGCTATCGGCTAACAACGAGTTTTCAGAAGCCAAAACGTCAACGTAACCGTTGTGATTTCGGTATTTCTAGAGTCCTGAGAGTCCCATTGAGTAGTTCCTTCTGCTAAAATAATTTCCTTGCCTCCGGTGATGAATAACCAAGCAGGAATCCTGTAGGTGTTGATTGCAAAGACTGAGATAATAGGACACAAAGTGCGAATGTTCTGTAGGGCTGCAGAGCTATCGATCATAGCGCTGCATGTAAAATGTGGTTGTTACCCTTTGTTGTTTTACTGAATAAATTATTTGAAGCGGCGTAGTTTGCGTGACAACAACAATTGACTTGCCGCTGTAACTTTGAAGCACGCGACCATCCTCAGGAATTTTCTCGAAGTGCCGCATCTTGAGAAAATTCTCTCCCTTAAATCTCGCTGGAGACTAAATTTTCTCTGCCGCGTCGAGCCTTTGCAAATTGAGCTAATTTTCTCACCGTTCTTGTTTGTTTCCACGCTTCCACAGTAGCCTTGTACTAAAACCCAGATATGCTTAAAGATTTGAAATAGCATCACTAGATGGATGGGCGCCATGAGATCGGTCATTTTAGAGCGAGCGAGTTTTGCATTAATAGAGGGCCCGGTTTCCTTTAGGAAGCCATCCACCAAGGGACCCATAAGCTCCAGCTTGTTGCCACTGAGTTCCTCTAACACGGGATTGTAGTACCTATGATGCAATTGTGTACGGCTGAAAGGAACTAGGGGAATTAAAAGCACATGGTCGAGTGTCGAGTTGAATCTGTTTTGTGTGCGTGTAATTTGGTTGAAACCGAATGATTCACAGACCGTGAAACACTACAGGGATCATCAAGGTCTCTCATCCCGTACTCTCATCCCGTAGTCTCATCCCATCATCAAGGTCTCTCATCCCGTAGTCTCTACGGAGTTGGTGTTCCAAAACTGGTCACCTCTCTCTGTTTCATCCTCCATGCTGAAGGGCCTTAAACATAGTTTGTTTGATGTGCTCGCGCTGTTATTATTTGCTGTCATTTTTGAATGGGCCCTTACTTTTCGGGCCAACTGCCACTGACGATTTCTGCGCCAGCGTGCTTCAGAGCTGCGGGAAGAAAACCCTATTTTTCAGGCAACCAACCATCATTTGCTTGGTTGCTAGGAAAATATCTACAATGACTGATGTGCGGCTCCATATTCATGATTTCCATGCCCCATATTTTGAGCCATCTGTGACAGATCTGCTTTGAATCCAGTGTGCTTTCCTCTTTTAAATTTCTCTTCTAGGAGGGCCTTCTGCTTAGCCACGGCGGACGGGCAGTCTTTCTCGAAGATCGCAATGCCCAGCTCTGGGGTAACGCCTGAACACTTTACTCTGAAATCTCAGAAGGGGCAATTTGGGTTGTGCACTAGATCATTCCTGATGTTTTTCAATGTAAAGCATCTTTGCCTTGTCGAGAAGCGAGTGCCTTTCCTCTATATAATATACTTCCCATACTGTATACGCCATTACACGTTGCAGTGGTGCTGAAAAGTACTCACGTATCCTTCAACTTGAAAAGAACGAAAGATCAGCGTGTTTGTAGTCAATGGATGTAACTTCTCCTCTCCTTAAACGATGTCTTCTGTCTTTTTCGAAGAGGACACTGCTTTTTTCCAAACAAAAGGATGGCTTAGAATTCTCCAAAAGAAAAGTAACTGTCGGGAAAGACTGGATCTCTCACTGAACCCATCTGTAGAGAACGACTCAATAAACCCGCGGTCAAACTCAACGTTTTACTTTATTTTGAATAGGAAAAAACACCTACGTGGCGAATACTCGGTCTGAACAAAAGGGCGAAACTCCTGGAACTAAGTAAAGGTACTGGACATTTGATCCCTGTCACTCATTTCTAAATACGGTACGTGTAACACAACGTCACGTTCTCCTGAACACCATCAGTTTGAACAAAAAAAAGAGAGGATAAAAAGATGGCTATAAAAGATGACTATAAATTACGTGCGTGAGAAATTAACATTTGGTCAAAGTGAGCAAGAATTATAAGGAAAGAATACCATTGTTTGTAAAATTGTGGCCCAGGACTTGTGGGTCTCCATGTCATGCAATCCGAGAACAGCAGGGGGCAGTTCACGGCAGTAACTTGTGAAGCCAATGCATAATCCATGTTTGGCGCTAATGCATGGTATGTACAAATTCATGAGAAATACTCAAATTAAAGTGTAAATATGGCTAACATATTTATTGTATGGTTCATTACCAGTTTCAAATTGTATCCGTATCGTAAAGGACGATTTTGCATTTTGGCTTGTTTTGTTTGGAAAATAACCGCTAACATTTTAAATATGAGGTAACCTGAACAACAGAAACAACGAAAGTTGAACTAAATTAGCTTTCTATCCAGAGTGTTGAGACGATTTCTCACCCCAGTACTGCCTGACGTCTTTTGAACGTGCGCGTTGTTGATCTTTAACCTCGAATTGCGTAACAAGGAATGGCGTAGTTTGATCTCTGTGTTACTTCTCTTTGGGGTCCTAAAATTTCGTAGTCTTGAGTAGGCCAAAAATTGTATTGGATTTTTGTGAATAAGAAGCCTTGTTCTTCGCTGAATTAACTTGGTATAACCCCATGCTATGTACCAAGGTACGATTTCACCCTCTCAATTCTGCCATTCCTTTGTCCGCCTAAATGAGCGGAATAACATTTGACGATAAAAACTTGCGACAAAACATTGCTTGATAACATTGTAAAATTTAAAAACGATAAAAAGCTATAGAAGGCTAAAATCGACGACGTTTCGACGTTGACATAACGTCATTATCAAGTCAAGAATGTATAAAAATAAGTTCTATAAATACTAAAAACGAACAACAAGAAAAAATAATTTGCGGGTTAAACAAAAAGTTTAGCACGTATGGAGTCCGTTTGCATGTTCAGATTAGGTTTGGATTTCTTAATATAAAGCATTTCAAACACTAAACACACAAATTTGCTTTGACACTTTCTGAGAGTCTTGAGATGACTTTCATTCAAACGATCCCTCCTACCATGCGCCTCATGAAAATGCTTGCCAATTGCCGAATTTTTGTGTTCAGCAACACGTTGAATAAAGTGTCGGGCCGTATAGCCGACATAATCTGCATCGCACAGATCACATACAAAATGATAAACAACGCATCGCTGATCTACAATTGACGGCTTGGGTTCTTTAGGTTTTAGGTCTTGTTCTAATATCTTGCTTACAAAAACTGGCCGCAAAACGAGGCCAATCTTATTACTGAGATCACACAGCTGTCTCCGAACAGAATTAGCTGAAACCTGATCATTGAATGGTAGATTTATTCTGACTATGTTGCTCTCGTCAGCATTTCCCTCGGCTGTGCCTGCAGAAGGTTTACGAGAAACAAAATCGGACCTAACAGAATCTATAAGACTACAAGGGTAATCAAGACGGCTAAAAATAGAGCGCAATTTGGCGCATTCTTCATTAAAAGCCTCTATTGTGGAGGATAGCGCATAAGCGGGATGTAACATTGTCTTAAATAAAGAGTCTTTATTGCGTTTGTTAGTATGACTGTGGAAATGTAAAAGCAAGCCAATATTAGTTGGCTTTCTATAGACTTTAGTTTCAAGTTTTGTTCCATTCTTGATGATATCAATGCCGATGAAAGGAATCCTATCATCAACAGGAAGCTCCATCGTGAACAGTAAAGTGGGATGTAGGCCATTCAAGGTAGTAAGAAACTTAGTGGCAGCATCAGTATTTGACATTCTTACAAGAGTATCATCAACGTTCCTCTGTACAAATGAGGCATCATTTTCATGTATTGTAGTTCTCATAATAATCCAAGCAACACTGAGTAGGCGATAAGGGGTGGGTAAATTAACAGCAATGGTTTGAAGCGGGAAATATTGGAATAGTCATATGAAACGTATACTGAAAATAGTTTGTCGAAGATTAAATAAAACCTGTTTTATTGTGCATGCGCACGCACATATTCATATGATACGATCAGGCTTCTTTCGAAAGACAGAGGGAGGGAATAAAATTTGTATCTCTGCCAACTTACCTGAAGCTTTTAAAATGAAAAGAGACCTGACATAGTAGTCTTGCATTCAAGCTGTACTAGACAAACTTTGCATATTTTATAATTAGTGATGTCCGCTCTAAGGGTGGATAAGAAGATAATTCGAACACGGATCCGTCTAATTCAGAACAAGCAGAGAGTTCAAATGTTTTAAATATGGCTGCTATCATATTTTCTTCTATCCTGGGCTTTTTTTTTTCGCTATTGGTTTTGAACAATTTTCTTTAAATTTACAACTGAATCTTAACAAAATATTTCTGGTTCAATATTGATCACCTTTTTAATACGTTGAATGTTTCTACCGCCCCACGCAAAATTAAAACTTAAAAGTAAAAGGCTTGGAAAACAACAAAATAACTGATAATAAAAGGAAACAAGGTAACCAAGTTCTTCTTACACAGTAAGTTAAGAGTCTGAAAAAAGTGTAATCTGGAGGCTTTCCTTTTGCCTACTATCGTTTCTTTTGCCCGAGCATTATCGGGGCCACTATGTTGCATTCTTTTTTGAAAACAAGTCACCTTTTTCTGCTCTGTCAACCTTAAAACTCCCCTCCTCCACCCCTTACGAGTTTGTCGAGCCCAAATGATTGGTGATCTTTTTTTCCGTGTCTTCTGAAAACTCCGATACCAAACACAACTAATCTTCTCACGCTGTATTTCTTTCGGTCATCACTTTAAATATTTTTTTTAGCAAGTAAGGAAATATTGGAAAAATTGTTCGCATTGTAACCAAAACAAAATACCCCACGCGGTATCACGGCTCTAATATAATATGAAAGTTGCTACATTTGATGATACTCTACTAGATATATACACTGTAAGTGTCATTGTCCCTGATTATATGTCCTTGGGCTGACTTTAAGTTGAGAAATGAAAATGTTATTAAACAATATCTCTTATCTTACTAATTATATCCTTCTCCTGCGAGTCTCAGATAGGTTTATTCAATTAAATTGATTCTCTTTTTACCATAGTCACCTTATTTCTTGTAGAATTGAAAGACTCAAGTACTTCTTACGTATATTTTTCGTCACAATATATCTGAAGCGTTATTGATTAGCGTAATTTAATTTTTATTGGTAGGGATATTGGGCTACAGCCTCTATTCCTTTCAACCCTCCGCCCATGCTCCCTCAAATATACTTTGAATCCACAGCAGAAAGAAGGTTATCATTCATTTAATTTCTTGGCCTGGTAACCCGTAAAGCTTTTTATCGCGAAAAGGACGCTAGGGAGTTCACGCCGACAGTATCAAGCGGAAGTGGACGAGTTTCCTCCCCCCTAGGATGGAAGAAATAAGCTTCCAGTGGCTACGCAACTTTCCATATCCAGCCTCCTTCCTCCCACCCTAAAATCGAAGGTAACTAGCCTAAGAAGCTGTGGACCGGGTTGATATACATATATCATAACGATTGTCTGATTGACGACTACAAAGTGTGGCCTTGTCCATCAATATTCTATTTTAAACAATAGTACATTTTTTTTTCAACTTTGGTGAATATGTGTGATCATTTCAGCGTAGTAACTATTACAACTATCTCTTCAACACTTTCGTTTTCCCTGTGCATTGTCCTTTTACATTGCCTGCAGGATTAAAAATAGGAGGAATAGTCTTCACTTTTGACTTACAGAACTCTTAGGTTGGTATTCTTCATGAATATCTCTTTTGGTAAGTCCTCCAACAGGTTGTTGTCCAAGAACCTGTCAACAAATAATGGCAGTTAGTTTGTGTAACGGGCGTTCAGCTGCATTACTGATATAAATGCATTATCGTTGTCCTTAATACCTTCAAGTGGCGAGATATGTTTTGGGTAAGAAGCAAAGCTACTGATACTGCAAGAGATTCATATTTTGAGAATGTGTCCACTGCATTATTACATTTCGTTGATCGTGCGGAGCCGATATATCAGACATCCATCCATGCAACATGTATTAGCCATTGGCCAATCCTATTTCTGAGAATCCACACGGCGTTCCTTCTTTCTTTGGTGACATTTCCTTTACCATTAAGAAATGAACTGAGAACACAGTCGTTTTGTCGAGGAGCATTTGAAACAGTGTACCAATTTTTTCGTAATATGGTGCTGCGCAGTAATGCAAAATTAAAAGCCTAACCTTGTGGAAAGGAAGCTTTTTCTTTGCCATTATGAAATGTAAGGAGAGATATTTTTTTCGTAATTTTTGTAATTTTTTCAATTAATTTACAAATGTCATTATGGGCCAGCCAAAGACCAGCGCGTGGTAACGATGACTGAAACTAGATCAGTTAGAACCTGTGAATACATCACGGTGTCGGTGTGTTGATAATATATTTTTGTTTTCACATTTCGTTTACGCCAGTTTGTTATCCCTTAATTTAGAACTTTAAGAAGTTCTCGGGGTTTTCATTTAAGCCGAATGATCTGGTTACTTTACTAATCGCTTTCTGGTCTCTTGATAGTTTGGTTAGATTGACGTCTCCGTGTTTAGTTAGTGCTTTTTAGAAAGAAAATTATAGTTAGAGTTTTAGTCCAGGATAAGACACCGTGTAATCATGATCCTTTTTCGAATGAAAGACAAGTTTAGATCGTAATTCTCGATCAGGTAATCACGATCCGCGAGCAACAATAAGCAACAACTTGTAATACACTCAGGACCTTCTGCTTAGCACTAAAATGGAAAGCCTTTCTCGAAGATCGCAATGCCCAGCTCTGCGGTAACGCCTGAATTCTTTACTCTGCAATTTCAGAAGTGGCAATATAGGTCTGTGCACTAGATCCTTCTTAGTGTTTTTCAAAGGCATCTTTGCCTTGTCGAGAAGCGAGTGCCTTTCCTCTGTAAATATACACTTGCCGTACTGTAAACGCCGCAACCGTCTTTGCAGTGGTGCTGAAAAGTACTCACGCATCCTTCAACTTAAAAAGAAAAAAAGATGGGCGTGTTTGTTGGCAATGGATGCAACTTCTCTTCTTAAACCATGTCTTCTGTCTTTTCTTGAAGAGGAGACTGCTTTTTCTCAAACAAAAGGATGTCTTAGAATTCTCCAAAAGAAAAATAACTGTCGGGAAAGACTGAATCCCTCTCTAAAACCATCAGTTTGTACAAAAAAAAAAGAGAGGATAAAAAGATGGCCATAAAAAATTACTATAAATAACGCGCGTGAGAAATAAACATTTGGTAAAAGTGAGCAAGAATTATAAGGAAAGAATGCCAGTGTTTGTGGTAACTGACGTTTGCTTTGCAATTGTGGCCCAGGACATGGGGGTCCGCATGTCGTGTAATCCGAGAGAAGCAGAAGGCAGGTCACGACAGCATTTCGTGAAGCGAATGCGCAATCTATGTTTGGCGCTAATGCATGGTATGTACAAATTCATTAACAATGCTAAAATTAAAGTGTAAATATGGCAAACATATTGATTTTACGGTTCGTTACCAGTTTCAAATTGTATCCGTATCGTACAGGACGCTTTTTTTGTTGAAGTTGTTGAAGTTCATTTATTTGTTTAAGCAGGTTGATTAATTGGCAGCTGTAATAGCTGATGTGGATCTGCTGTCCTAACCCACCCATCTCACCCTATGGGAGGACATCCATCACACAGTAATCTCGTGTGTGGGAAATTAACGTCTCCTGCCCTAACCCTGCAGGAAACGGGACCTCCATTTATTCATCCCTATCCGAGAAGACTAGAATAGCTAACCATTTCTTGATGTTATAGAAAGGTAGCAAATTCTTCTCAGTTATTTTAAGACCTTGAGTGTTGGTCCGGCCGGGGCTCGAACCCTCGACCTCCCGCACTACAGTCCAGCGCTCTATCCATTGAGCTAACCGGGAGGCGGTTGCACATTGGCTTGTTTTGTTTGTAAGATAACCGCTAACATTTTGAACATCAGGTAACCTGAGGAACAGAAACGACGAAAGTTGAACTAAATTTGCTTTCTATCGAGTGTAGAAACGATTTTTTGCTCCAAAATGGCCTGGTGTCTTTTCAACGCGCGAATTGTTGATTTTTCACCTCCAATTGCGTGACAAGGAATGGCGTATTTTGACACCTTTGTCAGTTTTATTTGGGGTCCTTAAATTTCGTAGTCTTGAGTAGCCCAAAAATTGCATTTAATTTTTGTGAATAAGAAGCCTTGTTCCTCGCTGGATTAAATTGGTATAACCCCATGCCATGTACCAAGGTGCGATTTGATCAACTCAATTTAGCCATTTCTTTGTCCGCCTAAATGGCTGGAATAATGAAAAACAACAAAAATCGCCCAAAAACTTAGTTCGCGACGGAATTAGACAAAGGGAGCTTCAGACTGTTCGTAAATACGTGTTCTTTCCATTGCGAAAATCGTTGGTCACATTTATCGTTTGGTTTATTCTCAAGCGACGTTCAAATTACTGGTTATCTAGTCCTAGTGAAGCTGACATGAGAGCCACCAAATCCATTTTACCGCTGTTCGCGTAAAATCAAAATGCAATGGAACTTAAAGTATTTTGTCTAAAAAGAATGCATTCAGACTTATATTCTGCCAAAGCTAGGGGATTTTCAATTTTTCGTATTGCACATCTCCAAGCGCTATTTAGGGAGGGCCGCTCTTAAGTAATTAAGTTTAATTTGATCTACGAAAAAATTCGGCTAAAGTCGCTCACCATGTCAAAGATTTTTTAGAATGGTGCTATTTTATTTCTAATTTCTGAAAAAAAGAGCTTCTTCCTGTTCAATGTTGTACACTTTTCTCATCCACAAAATATTTCTATCGGATTTTAAAACAATTTCCTACTAGAATACTTGGAAAAAGGACGAAATGGAAACGACGCACCAGACCCCTATTGCACCCTAATTGTAGCGCACCCCTTAATCCAGTTTAACAGAAATATAAAAAACAGTAAATGATAAAATTTAAGTACGGTTATAAGGAAAAAGATGTCCTCTATAAAGGCCTTAGAGAATTCGTGGGGGTTCATGAGTTATCTAACACCTTCCTGTATTTTGTGATAATGTGCAGAGAAAAGAGCTGAGGTGTTCACCACTGGTATTTTGTTACTTAATTGAGATAAAGAAACGTGGTTCAGAGACACTAGAATATGGGGTCTGGATTTAGGAAGGACTATTACACGGGACTCGTACCTCCTCCAAAGTCTTGAACATTTTTTTCGATTCAACAAGATTTCTAAATTTCGCGTAGAGGATAAGGGGTGAGTAAATTAACAGCAATGGTTTGGAGCAGGAAATATTGTATTAGTCATATAAAACGTATATTGAAAATAGTTTGTTGAAGATTACATAAAACCTGTTTTATTTTGCACGCACAGATTCATATGATACGATCAGTCTTATTTCGAAAGACAGGGATGCCGGAATAAAATCTGTATCTGTTGAGGAATCAGCTGAAGCTTTTAAAAATCAAAAGAAACCTAACATAGTAGTCTTGCATTCAAGCTGTATTAGACAAACTTTGCATATCTTATGATTAGCGATGTTCATTCTTAAGGGTGGATAAGTAGTATTATTCGCACACTGATTTGTCTAAATCGGAATAAGCTGAAAGTTTAAATGTTTTAGATAAGGCTGCTACCATATTCCATTCTATCCTATTCTTTCCGCTATTGGTTTTAAACAATTTTCTTAAACATTTTACCTAAATCTGAACAAAATAATTCTGGTTCAAGATTGAACACCTTCTTAATACGTTGAATGTTCCCACCGTCCCACGCAAAATTAAAACTTTGAAGTAAAAAGCTTAGAAAACTTCAAAATAACTTGTAACAAAAGGAAACAAGGTAACCAAGTTCTGGTTACACTGTAACTGAAGAGTCAGAAAAAAAATGTAATTCAGAAGCTTTCCTTTTTTCCTTTCATTTTGTCAAGGATCCTTTGAAATAGCGTAGACAGTTTTCGTAAGGTGCTTTGATGCAAAATAAAAAGCTTAACCATGTGGAAAGGAGGCTTTTTCTTTGCCATAGTGAAATATAAAGAAAGATCATTTTTTCCCAACTTTTGCAATTAATTTACAAACATCTTTCATCTCTTTTCTATAATGATGTATGTAGCCAACGAGTTTTCCTGAGCTACTGCATGGTTTTTAGAATTTCCTAGTTTTAAGTGTAGGTGCGGCTTTATAAAGATGTACAATCCACCCAGTTAGAAGAAGTGGTCCGGGTCATTTCGAGTCCAAGAATCGATTTCGTTAAACTTTGCCCATGAATCTTTCCTACATTAAAATTAAACGAAACCTCATTCCCTTTTCAAACTAAATTGTCCATAATTGAATTTTTCGATCCGGGGGATATTTACGTAACCCCTAATGCGAAGTTCCTTTTTAAAGAGTGGCTATAAGGGGTGATGGCTTTTACGGCTAACGGTTGATATTTTGACAAACTCATGGTTAGCGGGATAGCTTTTTTTTTTCATTTTTAGCATCAGAACCATATTATCTCGCATAATTGAGTTGCAAAGTACGAAATAAGGACTCTAATCTTTCCATTTTCTTTTGGAAATACGGAAGAAGGTTCTTTTTTTTTTCCTTTCTTTTTGCGTGAGCGTTGAAAATTGTAATGAGTTTATTACAGCCGATCTCAAGTCTCTATATTTTCGATGATTTCCTTGCTCTATTCTGCTGCGTTCTAGTATTTCCAATAATTTTGAATATTTTCCTAAATATTATCTCTCGAACCTTACTAAGGCGTAAATCTTCACAAATGATGATTACTCCCCTGACACACCACACCAAGATATCATAAAATGAGGAAACTTATCCCCGCGACTCATCATGTATTTTAAATGTCTGAGGGCACATCAGTATGCAAGTGTATTCTTTTATATTTCCTGACGAAACTTTCTTACACATTCTAATAATGAGTTATTACAGTGGAACCCCTCAAAACCCGACGCCCTTGGGACCGGAGGAAATGTCCAGTTTAGAGGGGTGTCCGGTGTACTGAGATTTATGTACCCATAAGGCAATTTTATGCAGCAGAATGTATTTTCTGACTGTAAGTACCAGTACATGGTACTTACAGTACATGGTAACTAGGCTAAGAAACTGTGGACTGGGTTGATATACATATATCATAACGATTGTCTGATTAACGACTACAAAGTTTGGCCCTGTCTATCAATTTTCTATTTTAAACAATAGTACATTTTTTTTTAACTTTGGTGAATATGTCTGATCGTTTCAGTGTAGTAACTATTACAACTATCTCTTCAACACTTTCGTTTTCCCTGTGCATTGTCCTTTTACATTGCCTGCAGGATTAAAAATAGGAGGAATAGTCTTCACTTTTGACTTACAGAACTCTTAGGTTGGTATTCTTCATGAATATCTCTTTTGGTAAGTCCTCCAACAGGTTGTTGTCCAAGAACCTGTCAACAAATAATGGCAGTTAGTTTGTGTAACGGGCGTTCAGCTGCATTACTGATATAAATGCATTATCGTTGTCCTTAATACCTTCAAGTGGCGAGATATGTTTTGGGTAAGAAGCAAAGCTACTGATACTGCAAGAGATTCATATTTTGAGAATGTGTCCACTGCATTATTACATTTCGTTGATCGTGCGGAGCCGATATATCAGACATCCATCCATGCAACATGTATTAGCCATTGGCCAATCCTATTTCTGAGAATCCACACGGCGTTCCTTCTTTCTTTGGTGGCATTTCCTTTACCATTAAGAAATGAACTCAGGACACAGTCATTTTTTCCAGGAGCATTTGAAATAGCGTATCAATTTTTCGTAAAGAGGTGCTGCGCAGTAAAGCAAAATCAGAAGCCTAACCCTGTGGAGAGGAGGCTTTTTCTTTGTCATTATGAAATACAAGGAGAGATAATTTTTTCGCAATTTTGGCAATAAATTTACAAATGTCTTTCACTTGATTTCTATGATGATATTTTGGCCAATTTACGGTAAACGAATACATATTATTTTCATTGTCGGCACTGGAACTAAATGATTCGCATAATTGAGTTGGAAAGCACGAAATAAGGACTCTAAGCCTTCGATCTTTTTTTTGGAAATACGGAATGTTTATTTACGCAGTTAATGATCTCGCTATAATCTGTCTTTGGGGTTTTCGGTGTTTAAGGTTTCAAATTAATTTTTAAAAACTGTAACGGCTCATTGTGATAACAAATTTAAAAATGCTTGCCTCACCATTCGAATACACATGCATTCTTGACTAAATCTGTTCGTTCAAGATGGCTGGATATTGGCCTCGTCCTTTTTTATTTCTTGCGTTTTTGTGGTCCGAGACAAAATTGAAATCCATTAAAACGCGAAAAAAAGAATAAGGCCAATATCCAGCCATCTTAACCGAACAGGTTTGGTCAATAACGGATTTGTTAGGTTGAAAAAAGTGTTCAACATAATAAGAATAAGCAATTACTTGTTTACTTCGAGAGCCGGTAAAGAAGTCAAACAGTGTTTGAAACGCAATAAACCCATTATGGATGTTTAATGTTTTCTTTGTTCTTCGCCTTTCTTGCACTCTGAGTGGTCGTCATTGCAAAAAAAAAAAAATCATGAACTTTGTAGGTCCGCTCCACGCAATCCTTTCCTTGAGCTGGATCATGGCAGGTGTAGACAATCTCTTTTCTTTTTAAATTTCAAATTTAAATTTCCGTATTCATGCACGGTGCGTGTGATTTTACAAATTAACCAATCACTTTCAGAGGGCCGAGACATTGGGGTTTGCGGCGTTGCGGTGTTGACCCTTTTTTAATGCTGTATTGCGGTGAAGAACAACTCACATTGCGGTTTTACAGTGATCTCAAAGCTTACGATGTACAATGTTTGTAATTTGAAATTGACGATGTTCGGTAAAATAGAACATTTCCAGTAGTATTGCAAGTTCCAGTGTTGAAGACTAACTTCGTTAGACTTTTTAACCTGTAGTTAATTATCGAAGAAAACGAGCTAATCTTTAATAAACGTTGGCTGATTAACCCTAGATTGTGTTCGTCAACATCTTACTTGACCTCTGGACCACTACAACACACATTATGGACCAGCCAAAGACCAGCGCGTGGTAACGATGATTGAAACCGGATCAGGTAAAACCTGTGAGTATATCATACTGTCGGCGTGTTGATAATATCCCTTGCGGAGATGCGGTGTTTGTTCCGAACAAATGGGGGATCTGAACACCGCAAACAGAATAGAGTCTATTTTGTTTGCGGTGTTGTGGTATTAAGAGCCCCCCATGTTCCCCTCCGTTAAAGAACTTTAACCTTGACATTGAAACTGACGTGGACGTTTACCGCGTTTCTTGATTGTTGTTATTGTTGTTGTGGTTTTTTTTATTATTATTACTATTATTACGGAGTTAGTTTGGTTTCTTTTTTTCCTTTTGACTTTTCGTTTACGCCAATTTGTTATCCCTTAATTTAGAGTTTTATGAGGTTTTGGGGGTTTTTATTTAAGCCGAATGAGCGGGTTACTTTACTAATCGCGTTTTGGTCTCTTGATAGTTTGGTTAAATTGACACCGCCGTGTTTAGTTAGTGCTTTTTCATAAATTATAGTTAAAGTTTTAATTCCGGATAAGACCCCGTGTAATGAAGTTCCTTTTTGGAATAAAGACAAGTTTAGACCGTAATTCTCGATAAAGTAATCAAGACCCACGGGCAACAGTAAGCAATAAGTATGATGCACGATCCTCGCAGTAGATAGCGCTATTTAAACAATAGCGAAAATCAGACCTGAAAAGAATCAGGCCTGTACGGGATTCGAACCACTGACCTCTGCGATACTAGTGCAGCGCTCTACCAATTGAGCTAACAAGCCAACTGGGAGCAGGCCAGGTCTAATTTTCGCTATTGCTTAAATAGCGCTATCTACTGCGAGGATCGTGCATCATACGTATCTAATACCGCAGTTCAAAATATATGAACTTCATATATTTCATTGTATCTGATTTATCACTTTCACGGGTTTATTACGAATCAACTTAACGGCCTGCTCCCAGTTGGCTTGTTAGCTCAATTGGTAGAGCGCTGCACTAGTATCGCAGAGGTCAGTGGTTCGAATCCCGTACAGGCCTGAATTTTTTTCAGGTCTGATTTTCGCTATTGCTTAAATAGCGCTATCTACTGCGAGGATCGTGCATCATACGTATCTAATACCGCAGTTCAAAATATATGAACTTCATATAATTCATTGTATCTGAGTAAGCAATAAATTAGTTGATGATTATGTCACATACTGATTCAAAGCGACACTTTACCTTTCTTTTGGTTCCTTTAATTGTCACGTGTTCTTTTCCAAAGTTGAGACTATTTCTAAATCTATGTGTAGTATATAGTAGTATTCACGTGTGGAAACGAATACAAGGGATGTAATACACTCGGGACCCACGGATTTGCATGTATATATGTAGCATGTATTTAATTTATTGCAGTAGTTCTTTATTGGTTAAGAGTAAGTGTGTAAAGGACATGAGTAAACGGTTTTCAATTTAACCGCGGTGTATTATACTATATATGTTTGCACAATACTCTGGTACTTTCTTCAAGTATAGATTCCAGTTCTCTGCTTTGATATAAGAACGTTCCAAAGAATAGGATAAGAAAGAAAGAGAGAAAGATCCTTGGTTTCACGGTCTATCGCACGTGTGTGTATCAACCCAGGAATCGAGATTCAATTCCAGCTTCAAAAGAAACATTAGCAGCGAAAATGATTTTTCTTTTCAATTTTGTATGATATTTCCTTGATATATCAATCCGGAGAGTAAACACAGTGAGTTTTATTGAGGCGTACATGTATCTAGAATATAAATTTTCCTTTCGTCGGAGTGCACATTTATGCAAGTGTATTTTCTTATATTTCCTGACGAGAATTTATTACACATTCTAACAGTGAGTTGTAATTTGATCAAGTAGATAAAGAGATCATGTGCAAGAGTGTTCACCCCAGGTTTGTAGATTTAAAGATAGTGTATACGGTTACGATAATTCTTACCCTTATAAAATGAACCCAGCTGCTGGCGATACATCTGGAGGTGAGCACATTTGAATGACCCCGCGGAGAAGCTATTACGGTTTAGTATAATTACGGAGCTGAGCAAAAAGTTTCCAGCAATCTGATAGGTCGAGCGTTTCCTTATATGACGCTATATAAACCGCTCCGCGCGGTTTATATAAAATGTTAAAGGAAAATGTTAATAAATGTTACTAAAATGTTATGATTTTAGAAATTTATCTGTTGTTCAGTTCTGAAATTATACTAAAACAATTATTCGCCACAGGTTCGGTGAATATTGTCGAATAATCCCCTCGACTTCGTCTCGGAGATTATTCGACGATATTCACCTCGCCTTCGGCGAATAATTGTTAATTAGAACTTATCGTCGATCTTGTAGATCGAATCTTCGACAAGTTTAAGAGCAATATTGATACTAAACTTGGTGCCTTTAGATTCCTTTCCAAAGTATCATTTCCGGATAAGGATATCGTATCTTTTCCGGATACCTGTGGACATCGCCTTATTTTTCCCTTAGGATTTATGATTGCTTGAACCGTAATTGATTTAAGTAAACTTTATTACTTTGCGTCCTCACAGACAACAAAGTCCTGTGGAATCCATTCGTCTTTGTAGTACAAATGTAAATATTTCACGGAGTTTTTCTTTAGGTGACAGAATGTATCAAAGAGTTGTAATTAAGGGGGAGACGATGTTAACTTTAACAATTTACGATGAGTCGTTCTCTATTTCAATGGTTGATGGTTTAATTCTAGGTCCTTGACGGTTGACTTTTATTAGGAAGATATCAAAACTTTCTGTTTTTTAACATAAATCATTTCTCCAGTAATTTTCAGATCAAGCCTTTCTCTGGAGAAATGCATTGAGGCCTAAGTCAAAGACCCTTGACAATTGTTAGATCCAAACATTATCTTAATTCCTGTCAGCATAGTCACAGAATCAGATGGCGAAAGAGATTAAAAAGCTGCGGAGGATTACCGTACGCGTACTCAGGCTCGCGCCTGCACTCTCTTGCTAAAAAATTAATGGAAATTAATCATGGGAAGGTTATGAAACAAATAAACCACGTTCTGGCTTGCTGGTATGTCGTCTGATAATGTCGTTGGCTGAGAGATTATCCTCAAAATTTCATATTTGCCATCGAAGTTTCGCTTCTCGGCTAAGTTTTCATTTTTCGGGCAATCTCTCAGCCGCGGACATTATCAGCCGACATACCAGCCGCCCGAAGGGGTTTATTTACTAAATACCACAGGGATTTTTAAAATGTAGAGTTGAATGGGGGACGGTGAACGGTGTGCAATTAGGATAAATTCTGAATGTTTCGTTTAGTAAATAGGCGTTGCCTATGATGATAGATATAATTTAATTAACACAACTCGTGATTGACATTAATTCCTCACAACGATATAAAATGATAGCTTGTCGTCTGATTTAAACCAGTTTTTCAGAAGAATCAGTTAGAGAGAGAAGTCGATTTTTGTATCTGTTCGCTTACCCGAATCTGCTAACCTGAAGTGAGAAACCTGCTTTTACGACGCGCCACAGAGGTAAGTTTCCAGTCATGTTTTCTTAAATTTGGCCATGAGACTAAGACTAAATTTGCGTTTTCTGATTTCGAATTACAAATGTATTTCTCTCAGATCGAATAATCATTAAAGTTTGGATAATATTATACGGTTTGTGGTGGTCGTCTTAGCTGACTAGTTCCGAGTAAGGAAACACTGAAAAAAAAAAATGCATAAATGTTTCATATTTCGCACACCGTGCACATTCGTACTATCCCGCTCTCTATTTTATTTGTGAGCTTTTCTGCTTAAAAGATATTGGTGTGAGAAAAAAAAAAGAAAAAAAACAGAGAAAGAAAGAAAAAAAAGCAGATTGGAATAATTTTCAGAATTCTCATCCGGAAATATCGTAATCGTTGCAGATATAAAGTAGTAAAAATAATCTTTGTTCAATTAATTATTTAATTTATTAATGATATAAATACGATGGTCGTTGCAAGGTAAATTCCTCACGTTACTATCTTAGAGTTAGAGTTCACGTGACGAGGCATTCACGGCTTGAGCAGATTCAAACACGAAGGCGCGCTGTAAATAGGTTGGGTCCGCCCCTTGATTTCAGCTCAAATGAAAGAATCATGCAATATTGCGACCAACGGTCCCACCTTTAGTGAAACGGTGTGCATGGAAGACGCTGTAAAGGTATTATTTTGGGTCAAAAATTAGAAGATATAGAGTCTTGTTGACTCTCATTCCCACAATTTAGCTTATTTTGATTTTATTTGGCACCAACACATCGTTCGGCCGTTCAAAGTGCGATCTACGGTGGACTATGCAGTCGTACAGTTGTCTTTTCAAAGTTCGCGCCGTGTAGCTTCGGCTTACATCCCCAAGCCCCTTGTATACATCGGTTGGCTGAGCCTTCAGAATATTCCCATTGAAACTAGCGGCGTCATAAATACTGCATGCGCAATATTGTCTGTGACAATACAGCTAAAGAATGAATAAGTTCACAAGTAAGTGCGATTAGCAGCCAGAATTTCACAACTCTAGTGGTTGTTCGGCAACATTCTTAGCTGACACTGCTCGAAGGATATTTATTGTGGAATTTGTGCGTTATGGCTGACGGAAATAACCCATATATGCCAAAGAAAAAGCGTCCAACAGATCGAGCTCTTCGGTTCTCTTTCAACAGAGAGCTTCCTCGAACTCAAGAGAGTAGACTAGACTTCTTGGCATCAAAGACCGCGTCAAAATGGCAAAATGCGCGAAAAATCTAACAAAAGCGACCTCAAGTACACATACTGTGGGCATGATGGAGGCTCTTCTGTTAGCTTTTGAGGAGAAAATGGAGAGGAAAGGACTTGCATGGAGCCAACTGAGCTTATCATCAACTGGAAGCTCAGCTAGTCCGGACCCCTTTCTTGTTTCTACACAATCTATCACACGCTTTTCTTTTCCTTTAGCGTCTTCCACTTTATCTTCGCGTATTTCTTTGCCTTTCTCTGATCCAGTTTCTCCCATTTTCCCTCCACATGCAGAACATACACCACTAGGAATGTAGATCACTGCGCCTTTAGCAGCGAACGACCCCATATATCTCTGCACCGAGGGAGCTCTGCGAACTTTGTATTCTTTTTTTTGGTAACACTCTCTCCACAGAATGCTGTTGTTGTGGAAAACTCATCGATGGCGATTCGCTACTCTTCAATCGACAAAGTCATGTTGTGTTTGTAACAGTTTCATATGTATGTGGAGATTCATTCAAGTGGCTCTCCTCCTCTATCATGGAAGGATCTCCTCCATAGTACTACGTAAATTTGAGGTAAGTACCTTTTCGTTTTCAGCCGGAAATTTTCTGAAACTCGCTCTCTCAGTATTCTTGAGTTTTGTTGTAACTGGTCACTTATCTGCCTCTCTTTTTCACAGATCGATTCATGGAGTATTGTTTTGTGGCGTGACAGAGACACAGTACACAAGTTTCTCTCGAGGAGCCAACATTGGGTCAGAGGAAGAAAAAACCTTTGATGCGGGTTAGCAATGCACTTTCTCTAATGCTCCTAACCTCATGTTGTATTTCTTCTTGCAAGCAAATGGCTGTTAACAGCAGTTTACAGGAAGCCAAATGATGATCTCTCCACCAAAATATCTCAAATGGACTGAGCAGTTTTTTATTTGGTTTCTCTCTTACCTGAATTCTAAAATACCTCTTTTTTAATGACTTCAGCAGTCTTGAAAAAGCATTGTTATGCAACCATTGTGAATAGGGTTTGCAATGAGTACCTGTCTGCTGCCCAGGAAGAAGTGAAAAGTGCTCGTGGTTATGTTGTAAATGGAGAGGTACAAGTTGATTTCAATTTTATTTTGTCTTTGGCCACAAACTTATACACCAGTCTTAGAGTATGGGAGGTGCATGCATGAGTTTTGTTCAATTGTTCCTTTTTGCAAGCCAGGATCTCCACAAGCAGTCAGTTTGATGTATGGGATCTAGTAGACTTCTGCAGAGTTCTGCTGACTAGCACATCTAAACATACAATATCTGATATCAAATTGTAAACCCTGAGAGATTTGTGAGTACAGAAATGTGTTCAATGTTAGGTTTTGATATCTGCCATTTCTTCCTGCAGTGTGTTATTAGGGATTTTCAGCAAATCACTACGGCTGGCGCTCCTACGGCTACCGGAAGTAAAATTTTCCAGAAACGAGTCATTGCGCGTGTCAGTGGTTCCCATCCAGCCGTAGCGGGAAATCCTTCTACGCGAGTGGGGAGTGGGAAGGTTTTGACGTAGTCTGAGGTACGTGAACTTATGTCGCTTCTTTCTTCGCTTTATACATTCTCCTGAGCAATTTTAACTATTGAAATACACCTAGCATCTTTAAAAATAGCTTATCGGGAATATTTTTCAAGCTTACTGTCCCTTACCGAGCGAATCTGCCTTTATTTTTGCCGCCGGGTTTGTCGAAGGATCGAAGCAGTGTGCACATGGAGAACGCAGCGAACGCAAGGTGAAATGCGTAGGTAGAAAGTCTAACCTTTGCCTTTTCAAACCTCAAAGACTACTTGAAATTCAAATAGCTGAAGCCGAGGAATGACGAGGGTTATGAGGGACAGTGTAGAAACTTTGCTTTGGTGCTTATAAGCTCCAAACTGGCAATTTTACAACACGTAAGCTTAAATATTTTAATTCACTCATTCACTGTGCACAGGATCGCTTATAATTTTTTTTTCCAAACGTTGGAATCCCTCGTCCCTTTCAACGAAGTCATTTTGAGTTTTTAGACGTGCAAAAACTACCGCGAAAACGCCTAATTTACTGGTTTTAAACATCTCAGCCGTACTAGGTTTGTAGTTTGCGTTGCTTAAAGTTGAATTTTGGCGGGCTACGGCGACGTACTCTCCCCAAGCCTCGTCAACAATGATAGCCGTAGCAGCGCCAGCCGTAGTGATATGCTTAAACTCCCTATTACAGATGCAAGGCATGATTCGAGTAGATCAGCAGAACACATGATGGTGTCAGCCCTTTCTTTCTCGTAAGATGCTTTTGAACTCTTTGTATGATATGTTGAACCTTGATACACTCAATGGTATTCCTAAAAATATTTTAATTTTTACTGATTCTGTTTAAGACAAAAAAGTTTTAGGAGTCCTAAACTAGAGTAGGGCTTGTGAAACCTTAACAGTGAGCCGTGAAGTCCCTATGACAAAAGAGCTGCTGACTTTTGTAACTGAGACCCAAGGTATGATACATTTGCATCCTCAATAATATCCTACCATTGATGTAATATGAGTATGGAGGACAGAAAAATTCTTTATAATATGACTAAAGTAATTCTTTTTGTTTGTTTGTTTATTTATTTCTCATGTGTACTTGTGCATGAAGAACAGTCTACTCAGAGAGCAAGAATTTCAGGCTAACCTGCTAATTGTTGCTGACCATTATAAGGTAATTTGAATCACTGTTTATTGAGAGAATGTGTAGTAGTCATAAGGTACAAAGAGTTTTTCTCAGGTTACTCCTTTAAAAGAGCGATTTCACGAAACCAAAATTATGATTATTAATTTTTGTTGTTATGAACACATTGTGTTATGTAATTCCAACAAGACATAGCATAATTCACGAACTCAAAGATTACACAATTTTCTGTAAAAATGGAAAACCAGAAGCATTATGCTTACTATTATTAATAGTGATCTATTAATTTGTATTTCTATAATATTCTTTATTTATGACTCAGGAAAATCATGTCAATTGCCATGCAGAGTCACGGTGCAAGCAGAATGGCTACTTAATAAGCAAAAGGTTTTAACTAAACCTGACGCTGTAGCTCATATAGGAAAGCCATTATGGGCACCTCTATATATAGACATGCGTATGATTACATGCAGGTAATTAATTGGCACATGCTGCTGTCTGTTTTTGTTTCTTTGCATGAAAAAGTTTGCCTTTTCCAAATTGCCGATGTTGCAGTAAAGGCCTTCAAAGAGTTGCAAAAAATTCATGTTCCAGTTACAGAAAAAGCCACTCAAAATCTGTTAACTTCTGCAGTGTAGGGAAACCTACTGGATCGAATCTCTCCATTCAGGGATGCTCATTTATGCTGCTAAGCGGATCCATTATGGGGATGACACCTCCAACATGCACATGGAACTAGCCATTCTTGATTGGTTAAAAGACTTATGCTGTTGTTAATTCTGCACAATTGCTTTGGCACTTTTTGAATGCTATGCTTACTCTTTCTTATTGACTTATTTCTCTTGCAGAATGAAAATGTGAATAGAGAAGTATTGTCTCTGCGGATGTACCATTATGACAGGCATCCGAATCGTCCGGCAGAATTCAGGGTGCTTACTGCAAGAACATTCAAATTCAGGGAAACCATCTGATCTACCTTTTTTAATCTAAATAACTGATGTCCATTCTGCTTACCAGTGATTCTGACTTCCTGTGATAACTTTAAATGGGAGCCCAAATGTCTTGTAAAGGATGTGAGGTAACCAGGGAAGAATAATTACAGTAACTGCTGGTACTAAGTAGTGAAGCATTCATGAGTATTAGGTATTACTCAAGGGACTTTCCATGCAATTTTATTGAGGTTTACACCTCTTAATTTCTTTTGAGTGTATATGTTTTCTGAACTTATTCAATTGTTATTTATAATTGCTCTCCTTGACATGGGCATTTGTATGAGAATTTCCTTATTCCCTTTTATGCCCCATGTAAGGAATGCCTGGAGGGTTAGCAAACCTTGACCTCTCACCTTTTATAACACAATTGGGCACCTTTTCCCACGCTGCATTAACTTGGTCCCCAGTTCCACTTTTCTGGCCTGGTAAACAGGGTCTTTCCAGAGCCCACACCTCTTTAGAGGTCTCCAGTAAGTCTTATAATCTTTACAACGTCGCACGTGATTTTCTATATGCGCTTCTCTATACTAAAGAGCTTTTTGCAGTCGTTTATTTCACATTGGATAAAGCTTTCCAACCTTTTTTTTTTTTAATTGAGTGGCTGTGGCCTTTCACTTCCATGGCAGAAGAAAGAAAAATCAGGCTTTTCGACTGACTGCTCCACGAAACAACTCGTCTACGATAGGTACACTATTGGATAGGGCATGGGATTTTTTGGCTGCTAATGCAAGCTATGAAACCCTGGACCACTTTCATAAATGGCTGCCGGATTAATATTCTTTTCTTTAAATTTAAATTAGCCTTTCTGGCCTCGCTGGAGATAATCTATTCTATTGAATTTTGTACTGGAGAACGAGGCCAGAAAGGCTAATTTAAATTTAAACAAAATAATATTAATCTCGCATCCATTTATGAAAGTGGTCTTTGGGGGGCCAATTTCTTCAGGATATTTCTGAGAGAGCCATTAATGATTATCAATTTTCAGAAGATGCACTGAAACAGTCCGTGCCACTTAAATATATAAATCTTGTCTGTAAAACACAAAGTTAATTTTTTTAATACTGAGAAAGAAATCTGGCTGCTATGTAAAATTAAATGTATTGGATTTGACTTAAGATTACCCAAGCTCAGTTTCTCAGATGATAATGTTGACAAGTTTGTTAAAAGTTTAGACATTGGTCGTGTCAGACAGATCCCAGGGGCATCAGGTGTTTCTGGCACACTCACTGGCCTGGTGTTTATGATTATTGATTTGCATATTAGAGTTCCCCATCTTTATTGTAAACCTGTCTAGCTCAATGAAAATAAAAATCACTTAATTTTTCAGTTCTCAGATGATGGAGCTCCTGAAACGATCAAATAATGCATGACCTCTGGAAGCAGCTCACTGAAGAGATGAAAATGTTTGAAGGTAATGTTTTTACTGTTTGTGATAAAGGGTGCACTGTTGAATTTCAGCCAGGAGCAGGCATGTCCTGGCAGAGCTGGGCTGCCAATGAACTCAACCAGGCAGCTACATATCCTTCCCCAAATGCAAATGTTCATAAAGGAGACATGAACACTATGGGTAGTTTTGGAATGGGTAAAGATGACACCTGGAAACCTTACACTAAGGAAATGAGAACCTCTAATACTGAAAAGGTAAAAAACAATTTTCTTGCCTCTCTTCCCCCAAACCTTTCAAATAAAACATCGAAATTCCAGAACGTTACAGTTCAGGGCTGAAAATGGCATCCGACTGTTTGGTCTGTCTAGGATTGGGCATTTTCCAGACAAGTTAAGGCCAGAACCCATGCATTGTAAGATCAATGCCTGGCAATACTATATTGATCTCCTGTACTTAGAGGCAGTGGGGAGAGGAAAGTTTGATCCTTTTGTTTCTGCTCTGGGAGCACCTATAGGGAATAGAGACTCTTGAGGGTTTCTGGTACAGACAGTGTTGGGGAGTGTGCTAGGAAGCAGAGGATGTTGCAGAAATCATAGGTGGACCTAAAGCAATACCTGCAGAAGAGAAATTAGTGGGGGGGCGGGGTGTGGACAGGGTTACTTGGCTTCAAGAGTAAAAGAACACTTTAGTGATGAAGCTAACAGGTATAACAAGTTACTAGTTAGGCTTATTGGCAATCAAGCCATTGCATTGGCTCTATATTACCATTGTTTAGTTGACACTTAAGAAGGTGAAGATGAAACAGAGGCATAAACAATCCAATAACTGGCTCTTAGTAAGATGGGTGAGTATCTGAAGAATGAAGGGGCACTCTTTAATAGAATAGAGACAAATTCTTCCCAGGTTGCACAACTGAAAGAAAAGTGTAGTATGTATTTTAACTTCATGTCTTTGCTTTTTGCATCCAGTTGAACGGAAGTTGTGTAAGCACACAGGAGACGCTTTTAGAGATGATGCAATGCGAAAGTTGCATAAGCACGTGTAGGCTCGATCACGAGGTTGTAACAGGAGATGCGTGGGAGATGATAAAATTAGTTTTTGTGTGTGAGAGCAGAAATTAAGAGAGACGTTGTGAAAACCAGGAGGAGAATAAAACATGATTTTGTTAAGGACAATTATCAAGTACATGAGTTCAAGTGTACCCCACAAGTTTGGTACATTTTTGTTAATGTCACAACATGGACAGTTGGATATGCCATTCCCTATCATGCAATGTTGCTGTTTACAAAATATAGGGTCGGTTATGGCATTATTGTCTCTTTGCAGGCTAAAGAGGCCAAACATTCTGGAGTGAGGGAAGATTTGACCTTAACTAATCGGTTAAATGTAAGCACCACCACTGGTAAATGGTTGCAAGTAATGCGAAGTAATTATGTTCGCTAATTTTACCTCCGAGAACATCAACCTGAATGGCCTCTTCTTATACCTCACACTACCAATGACGTTCTCCACCACACCGTTACCAATCAAATGTTTGCAATTGTGGTGGAAATAAAGAAAATGATTTGCTCAGTTGTCAAGTTTGTTTGTCTAGTATTGACCTGGTGACTTGTGCAAGCAGCAGAGGCGTGACAGAATCAGTGTTGTGTGCACTAAAACCCATTGTCTGTAAATAGTGCAATACTCACTTTGCTGATAACTTATCACTGTCGTGTCATTTAAAGTTCTGCAATGCCACTGAGGTAAAAGTTATGCTGTTACCTAATTAACTGTCAAGCAAGATCGTGTTCGAACTCAATAGCTTTCGTAAATCTGAGTCCTTTGCAAATCCTCGATCATAGTGCTGCACGTAAAATATGGTCCTTACTCTTTGTTGTTTTACTGAATAGATCATTAGAAGTGGCGTAGTTTGCGTGACAACAACAATTGACTTGCCGCTGAAACTTTGAAGCACGCGACCATCATAAGGAATATTCTCGAGGTGCCGCTTCTTGTGAAAACTCTCTCCCTTTTTAAATCTCGCTGGAGACTAAATTTTCTATGCTTGTTGCTTGTGAGTTCCTCTAACACGGGATCAAAGTCTTATCCCGTAGTTGGGGTTATTTTCTGTAAAACGAACCCTCCTTGACAACCCTACGCAGTAAAGTTCATTTCTACGGAGCTAGTATTCAAAAACCGGTCTCCTCTCTCTGTTTCATCCTCCATGCCGAAGTGCCTTAGACATAGTTTGTTTGATGTGCTCGCGCTGTTATTATTTGCCGCGACAGAGCTGAATAATGAAATACTACGTCAGCGGGTATGCGGTCAACAACGCAAACGCTCAAGTGTCCTAGGTCTTAAATTAGCGGAAAATGATAAGGGCTGACCTTTAAAACCGAGGAACTCTGTTTTCGTCGACGGCACTTACCTATTTCCAAAGGTTTAATGGAGAAAATTCATTTTTGAAAATTTCTAGGGGGGTGTACCAATTTTTTGGAGGTTATCAGTGTAAAAGGAAAGCGGCAAGGAAAACGACGCCTCCAAGCAACAGAATAGGAAATCAACCATGCGAACGACTCAAAATCCGTGTGTCTGCGGCAAAACCTAGCGCATGCGTATACGTTACTCAGCTCTGTCATTTGCCGCAATTTTTTAAACAAGAAGGCGCGCTATAAAAGGAGCCTTAGGTCCCACTGGACCATTTATCAATCAACCGTCGTGTGATGTAGAGCTTTTAAAGTCAAGTCAGCTTGAGCTACAGCTACTCCAAAGCAGTGAACAGCGGGGGCATTCCTCAAAACTATTTTATGTCTTCATCACAATACAAGAATTTTTGAGACTTGTATTTCCTTTCTCCAATGGAAACTATCTTTATTTGTGGCGGTAAATTTGAGATCGAAGTAGGTGGTTCGCACGTTATCTCATGCCACCATGCTGATGGAAGTAAACAATAGATATCTCGTATATATGCACGATCCTTCGCAGTAAAGCACTATGTGAGCAATAGTGAAAGTCAGACATGAAAAAAAAATTTCAGGCCTGTACGGGATTCGAACCACTGACCTCTGTGATACTAGTGCAGCGCTCTACCAATTGAGCTAACAAGCCAACTGGGAGCAGGCCATCAAATTAATTCGACATAAACCCGTAGATGATAAATCAAACAACAACAAACATATGAAACATATGTATGAACTGCGGTTATGAAACGTATATATGCACGATCCTTCGCAGTAAAGCACTATTTGAGCAATAGTGAAAGTCAGACCTGAAAAAAAAAAAATTCAGCCCTGTACGGGATTCGAACCCCACTCGTGCACGATGCAAAATGTGTCCTTTCATTCACAACACTGATAAAATATCGGGACCTACACGATCCATTAAGATCACCGATCACTTCACGTGCACCTCCGCCAATGTAATCTATTGCATAACTTGCACTTATTGCAAAAAGATATACATCGGCGAAACAGGCAGAAGACTAGGTGACCGATTCCGAGAACACCTTCGAGACGTGGAAAGGAATGACAAGGACACATGGAAACCAGTCGCTGGGCATTTTAATTTACCCAATAATTCTAAGCAACATATGACAATCTGCGGTATTTCCTTACACCTAGGTAGCACGGAAAGCCGTAAAAATCTTGAACAAAAGCTCATCTTTCAAACCGGAATTCTAAATCCCACAGGGATCAACGAACGCTTTTCATTCCACTAATTTATTATTGTTTTTCTCGTTGCCATGTTTCCACCAATAACAGGCCTGTACGGGGTTCGAGTCCCGTACAGGCCTGAAATTTTTTTTTTCAGGTCTGACTTTCACTATTGCTCAAATAGTGCTTCATTGCGAAGGATCGTGCATATATACGTTTCATAACCGCAGTTCATACATATGTTTCATATGTTTGTTGTTAATAGATATGTCATTAGCTCCTTTTGTTCGTCTACCAGCATTTAAATTTAACCCGCACACGTCAACGATGAGTGACAAATGAGCCTAGGTCTTCCCAGGAAAGACTTCCTTATATAGCGTCCCTTCGTGTTTAAAAGGCCTTTACTTTCGTGCCAACTGCCGCTAACGATTTCTGCGCCAGCGCGCATCAGAGTTGCGGAAGGAAAACCCTAGGCAACCGACCATCATTTGCTTGGTTGCTAGGAATTCATCTACAATGACTGATCCGCGGATTCATATTCATGATTTCCATGCCCCATATCTTGCGCCACCTGTGGCGGATCTGCTTTGAAACCAGTGTGTTCCCCTATTTAAATTTCTCTTCTAGGAAGGCTTTCTGCTTAGCGCTAAAACGGGGAGTCTTTCTCGAAGATCACAATTCCCAGCTCTGCGGTAACGCCTGAACACTTTAGTCTGCAATCTCAGAACGTGCAATATACGGCTTTGCACTAGATCCTTCCTGATTTTTTTCAATGTAAAGCATCTTTGCCCTGTCGAGAAGCGAGTGCTTTTAATTTCCTCGATAAATATGCACTTTCTATACTGTATACGCCGCTACACCATGCAGTAGTGCTGAAAAGTACTCACGCATCCTTGAACTTAAAAAGAAAGATAGATCGATGTGTTTGTTGTCAATGGATGCAACTTCACCTCTACTTAAACGATGTCTTCTCTCTTTTCTTGAAGAGGAGGCTGCTTTTTGTCAAACAAAAGGATGTCTTAGAATTCTCCAGAAGAAAAGTAACTTTCGGGAAAAGTGAATAAAGGCTGATAGTTTCGAAAGAAACTGTTTAAGGCTGCGTCGGAAGGGGGGGGGGGTAACAAAATAATTTGGATATATCAACAAAGTTGAAATGGTAAATTGGCCACCGTAAAGATTAGAAAAGCTGACGTTTCGAGCGTTAGCCCTTCGTCGGAGCGAATAGAGGAATTGTGGATGGTGTGTGCTTTTAAAGGCAGAAAATGGAGCTACGTTATTGGTGGGAACATGGCAACGAGAAAAACAATAATAAATTAGTGGAATGAAAAGCGTTCGTTGATCCCTGTGGGATTTAGAATTCCGGTTTGAAAGATGAGCTTTTGTTCAAGATTTTTACGGCTTTCCGTGCTACCTAAGTGTAAGGAAATACCGCAGATTTTCATATGTTGCTTAGAATTATTGGGTAAATTAAAATGCCTAGCGACTGGTTTCCATGTGTCCTTGTCATTCCTTTCCACGTCTCGAAGGTGTTCTCGGAATCGGTCACCTAGTCTTCTGCCTGTTTCGCCGATGTATATCTTTTTGCAATAAGTGCAAGTTATGCAATAGATTACATTGGCGGAGGTGCACGTGAAGTGATCGGTGATCTTAATGGATCGTGTAGGTCCCGATATTTTATCAGTGTTGTGAATGAAAGGACACGTTTTGCATCGTGCACGAGCGTATTTAAGGGGGCCCTCTGGTTGAAATCCAACAATAAAGTAGGTCATATCAAGAACAGTCACAGGATCATAACCATCTCTAGTAAACTGCTGAAAATTGGCAGGAGGCAAGTACTCGACCCTACGTACCAGCCCACAAGTAGAGTTGACCAGATTTGTTTAATCCTAGTTAATAATTAACAAGCACAAAGACTCTATCATTTTAAACTGTTGTTCTGCCCCCTCAAACTTAAAACTCAAAATACATCCAATTGAGCTGGTTTTAAGAATCATGGATCTAATTAAAAAGCACTACAAACCTATTGTCGAAATCGGGTTTCAATCATTAATGTTGCCGTGGCAACTAATTCATTCCAAGAAAAGATTAACTCCTCAAAACTTCAACACTTTTCAGTCAAACTAAATTTTGCTCGATAGGTTTGTAGTATGTCATGTCTCAAATAAATGTGGCAAATTTGGTGTTGTTAGCTCAAATACATCCTGAGAAATATAAGGGGCCAGCACGATTTTCATGAAAAATCCATATTTGCGGGAAATGTGATTTAAAGGAAAAAGTGTATGGAAATATGGGTCCAAGATGGCTTTCAAAATAAAAACACAGCATGTTGGTTGAAATGTTTCAAAACAAACATGCCCAAAGTTATTTTTTGGTCTTCTTACTATTTTTCCTCTTTTGAGTGCATTCCAAGGTTCTATTTCTTCAAAAGACCCGCCTGCATGTTACACCCTTGCCATGGATCCTCAGATCTTCATTACACTATTTAGCCTGTCTCCTGGCAAATTTGTATCTCTTGTGCTGATGTTGCACTCTCTTCTCTGTTTGTCAAATCCTCTCTGAATCCCTTCTCCTGGCTTCCATCTTAGCAGTATCACTAATAGTGAGCCCAACCTTCTCCATGACAGCGTGCTTCGAAGAAGCACCACCACTGTAATGTAAGGAAGCTGACGAAGCAGCCAGCTGCACTCTCCTTTTGCCATGCCACTTGTGTTTGGGACATTTGTTCCCCACCAGGGAGTCGATGGACCCATTAGCATTTTGGGAATAACCAGGCCAGCATCTTGCAAGACTTATTCTTGGAGTGGTATCATTGGGGGGGTGATCACCCGTAGCAAGGAACTCTGTCATGCCACAGACTGCCACTTGACAAAGACTGAACTGCTTATTCCCATTCTGTTTACAGTGCTCTCTCACACTTCAACTTTACCTTGATGAGAAATTAAAGGAAACAATCAATTAATTTTCTAGTTTAAATTGAAATAAATCAGAGAATCATGGATTTGATTTCAAATTTTCCGGCATAATAAGTAACACTATGCAAAAATTTCACTAGGCTCACCTGAGGCACACGGTCCATGAGTATGTATTCTGTTTACAAACTTCCTTAGACTTTCCATTGATATCCTTGAGTAATTTCCCGGTCATCTGAAATAATTTCATCCGTGGAAGACGTATTAACAGCACAAGCACCACGTTTTCGCGAAGAAACCGGGATTGCTGACGGTGGAATAATTTCGCTGACCACATCATCTTCACCAACGAACGTGATACATACACTTCGTTCTCTCGCTGCACTTGCCGCTGTTCTCGCTTGTTTTTGGACACCCTTTACACTTATTTGAAATACCTTGCTTTAAAAAAGACTGTTTTTCTCTAGCTTCGGCATAATTTACCTCGATAAAAATGGAATTTCTAAACTGCGAACTGAAACGCATTGATCAGAAATGGAGACTATGTTGTAGCTCCTTGTAGTTTGTGTAGCCAGGCCTTTAAAACAACTTTTAGAAATCTCGAATGAACTACGAGATGTTTCGGAACTCGGAACTGCGGAACAGGGTATTACTTTACGTTAACGCCTTGTAAATTCGGAAAAAAATCTATTGTTTTAAACTGGTTATCATGGCAAGGGAAAAACAACCTTAAAGACGAGGCCATTTTTTGACCATGTAAAATAATTAATGTAAAAACACACAATATATTCAAAATCTAGATAGATTCAAGTTTATATTTTTCCAAAAGAGATATTATATCTTGTAAAAGATGTAGTCATATCTTGTAAAAATTTTTTTAAAGATTACATAAAACCTATGTTATTGTGCACGCACAGATTCATATACGATCAGGCCAGGAGCCCATTACCCACATCAGGCTTATTTCGCAAGATAGAGACAGGAAATAAAATATGTATCTCTGCTAAGGAGTCAGCTCAAGCTTTTAATTTAAAAATCAAAAGAAACCTGACATAGTAGTCTTGCATTCAAGCTGTAGTAGACAAACTTTGCATATTTTATGATTAATAATGTCCACTCTTAAGGGTAGATAAGTACGATTATTCGCTCACAGATTTTTCGAAATCGGAATAAGCAGAAAGTTTGAATGTTTTAGATAAGGCTAGCTCCGCTGTTGGTTTTAAACAGTTTTCTTTAAATTTACACCTAAGTCTTGACAAAATATTTCTGGTTCAATTTTAAACACCTTTTAAATATGTTGAATGTTCCCACCTTCCCACGCAAAATCAAAGCTTAAAAGTAAAAGACTTGGGAAACATCACAATAACTTATAATAAAAGGAAACAAGGCAACCAAGTTCTTCTTACACTGTAACCGAAGAGTCAGGAAAAAAACTGTTATTCAGAAGCTTTCCTTTTACCTACTATGTTTTTTTTTTTCCCAAGTATTATCGGGGCCACTATATTACATTCTTTTTTGAAAATCGCACTTTTCTGCTCTGCCAACCTGAAAACTCCCCTCCTCACCCCTTACGAATTTATCTACCCAAATGATTGGTGATCTTTTTTTTTCGTGTCTTCTGAAAACTCCGATACCAAAAACAACTAACCTTGTTACGCTGTAATTTTTTTGTCATCACTTTTAATGTTTTTTTTAGAAAGTAAGTAAATATTATTCGAAAAATTGTTCACATTGTAACCAAAACAAAATATCCCACGCGGTATAACGGCTCTAATATGAAATTTGTAACATTTGATGATATTCTACTAGAGATATACACTGTAAGTGTCATTGTCCCTGATTATAAGTGCTTAGGCTGACTTTAAGTTGAGAAATGAAAATGTTATTAAACAATATCTCTTATATTACTAATTATATTCTTCTCATGCGAGTCTCAGATAGGTTTATTCAATTTAAATTGATTCTCTTTTTACCATAGTCACCTTATTTCTTGTAGAATTGAAAGACTCAAGTACTTCTTTTGTATATATTTGGTCACAATATACCTGAAGAGTTATTGATTAGAGTAATTTATATTTTATTCGTAGATTATTGGACTACAGCCCCTTTTCCTTTCAACCTTCCCCCCATGGCCCCTACGAAATATTTTGAATCCACAGCAAGCGAAAGAAGATTGTTATTCATTTTATGTCTTGTCCTGGTAACCCGTAAAGCTTTTTACCGCGAAAAGGACGCCAGGGATTTCGCGCTGGCAGAATCGAGCGGATGGGGACGAGTTTCCCCCCCCCCTAAGATGGAAGTAAATATGCCTCCAGTGGCTACGCAACTTTCCTTCCCGCCTCCTTCCTCCCACCCTAAAACTGGAAGGGTAACTAGGCTAAGAACTTGTGGACTGGGTTGATATACATATATCATAACGATTGTCTGATTGACGAGTATAAAGTGTGGCCTTGTCTATCAATATTCTATTTTAAACAATAATACATTTTTTTTAACTTTGGTGAATATGTCTGATGATTTCAGTGTAGTAACTGTTACAACTATCTCTTCAACACTTTCGTTTTCCCTGTGCATTGTCCTTTTACATTGCCTGCAAAATTAAAATTAGGAGGAATAGTCTTTACTTTTAACTTACAGATATCTTAGGTTGGTATTCTTCATGAATATCTCTTTTGGTAAGTCCTCCAACTGGTTGTTGTCCAGGTCGCTGTCAACAAATGATGGCAGTTAGTTTGTGTAACAAGCGTTCAGCTGCATTGCTGATATAAATCCATTATCGTTATTATCAATACCTTCAAGTGGAGAGAAATGTTTTGGGTAAGAAGCAAAGCTACTGATACTGCAAGAGATTCATATTTTGAGGCAAACGTGTCCACTACATTATTTTATTTCGTTGATCGCGCGGAGTAGATATATCAGACATCCATCCATGCAACATGTATTAGCCATTGGCCAATCCTATTTTTGACAATTCACAGGAGGTTCGTGCTTTCTTCGGTGGCATTTCCTTTACCATTAAGAAATGAACTGAGAACACAGTCATTTTGTCAAGGAGCATTTGAAATAGCGTATCAATTTTTCGTAAAAAGGTGCTGCGCAGTAATTCAAAATTAAAAGCCTAACCCTGTGGAAAGGAGGCTTTTTCTTTGTCATTATGAAATGGAAGGAGAGATAATTTTTTCGCAATTTTGGCAATTAATTTACAAATGTCTTTCACATGATTTTTATGATGATATTTTGGCCAATTTACGGTTAACGGATACATATTATTTTTATTATCGGCACTGGAACCAACTGATTCGCATAATTGAGTTGCAAAGCACGAAAGCAGGACTCTAAGCCTTCGATCTTTCTTTTGGAAATGCGGAATTTTTATATCTCTTCCTTTTTTTCTGCGAGCTTTGAAAATTGTGATGAGTCTGTTACAGCCAATTTCAATTCTCTACATCTGCGATGATTTCCTTGCTCTATTCTGCTATGTTTATGGTATTTTCGACAATTTGAATATTTTCCTAAATATCATCTCTCGAACCTTACTAAGGCGTAAATCTTCAGAAATAAAGATTACTCCCTTAGCTCACCGCACCAAGAGATTATAAACTGAGAAAAGTTATCCCCATGACCCATGATGTATTTTAAATATCGCGCTATGCTTGGAAGTTATTCTTATTTATTAAAAACTAGATCATTGGATAATGCAATTCAAGACTTTTTATTGGCTTAGCGATTATGGTATATCAGCCAATATGCCATAATCTACAAATATGGCAAGCGTGCGTGTCAGCTTGAAATTAAAAGGGAGCTAAATATTTAATAAAATTTAATAACTTAATTTAACGTTTTTAATAAAGCAATTATTCCACTCGCGCTTTTTGGATATGAGATGATTATAGCCAACACGCGCTCGTTGAATAATTGTTAATTATACCTCCCATAATAACGCAGTTAACGATCTCTGTTTGTATGTATGTATGTATGTATGTAAATCTTTATTTAAACATGGAAAATCATCAGTTACATAATAAAAACTAAGATTAATCAACTGCTCTACGTGATTGCCGTGTGGGAATCCTATAAATTGACTACGTGAAGATTTCGCCTAAAATGGTTAATGGATGAGGCCTTTTTTAAGGTTTTGGGCAATTTACTCCATAACATGGCCCCGCTGTAAGAGAAGCTTCGTTTCAAATAATTGGTGTTTGGTTTGGACAAGGCCAGCCTTCCCTCAGAGTTTCTTATGTCGTACACAGAGTGACGCTGAGAGAAAAGACTCTGTAGATAATCGGGAGCAAGGTTGTTTATAATTTTATACATCATTAGGGCTTTTTGTTTCTCTCGTCCAAGAGATAGCCTCTCCCAATCGAGGGTGGAGAGAAGGTGGTTTAAGCTCGTATCAAAGGGTAATTTAGTAATAATTCTGGCTGCTCGATTCTGTAATTTTTGGAGCTTATCGCTTAAGTAGCCACGTAAACAGTCCCAAACGGGAATGCAGTAATCAAAATGAGGCAAATCAAAGCGTTATAAATTTGAATTGCAGTTTCTTTGGATATAAAGGGCCGTACACGTTCTAGGGCGCCTACAGCTGAAGAGACTTTCTTGCAAATCTCTTCAACGTGGCTACCCCAAGAGAGTTGGGCATCTATAGTAAGACCCAAATATTTGGTCTTGTCGACTCTCTTGATAATTTGGTCATCAATTCTGATTTCGAAGTCGTTACATTGGGCAGATAGTCATTGTCTTGATCCAATAATCATTAACTCTGTTTTAGCAACATTTAGACTTAGCTTGTTAGCTTTCAGCCAACAGCTAAGGTTATTCAATTCAGAGGTTAGAGCTAGCTCAAGCTCTGTTGATGTCCTAGCAGATATCGTAAGATTGGTGTCATCGGCAAACATTCTTGGGTGCGGCGCCCCGCAGGGAGTTGGGAAGATCATTAATGTATATTAAAAAATAGCAAAGGACCCAATATGCTATCTTGCGGCACGCCGCAACTTAGGGTACGGGCAGATTATAGTTTGCCACCGACACTACATCTCTGAGTTCGGCCACTCAAGTACGACGAGAACCACTTAATAGCTGCCAGATCGACACCCAAGTAAGACATCTTGCGCAAGATTATCTCATGATCAATGGTTTCGAATGCCTTAGTAAGGTCAATAAAGACGACGCCGTTTAAGAGACCATTGTCGATATTTACCTAATTAACTGTCGTTGGGGTTTTCGGTGTTTAAGGTTTCAAATTAGTTTTTGAAAACTGTAGCTGCTTATTGTAATAACAAATTTAAGAATGCTTGCCTCACCATTCCAATAAATATGCATTAGTGACCAAATCTGTTCGTTCAAGATGGCTGGATATTGTCCTCGTCCTTTTCTATTTTTAAGCGTTTTTGTGGTCCGAGACAAAATTGAAATGCATTAAAACGCAAAAAAAAAAAGAGTAAGGCCAATATCCAGCCATCTTGACTGAACAGATTTGGTCAATAACAGATTTATTAGGTTGCAAAAACTGTTTGACATAATAAGAATAAGCAATGACTAGTTTACTTCGAGAGTCGGAAAAGAAATCAAACAGTGTTTGCAACGCAATAAACCCATGCGAGTCGTTTAATGGTTTCTTTGTTCTTCGCCTTTTTTGCACTCTGAATGGTCGTCATTGTAAAAAAAATTGATGAACTTTGTAGGTCTGCTCCACGCAATCCTTTTCTTGAGCTGGATCATGGCAGGTGTAGACAATCTTTATGGGCTACCTAAAATGCACAAGGCTCGGCAGCCTAATGAAACTCCTCCTTTTCGACCCATAGTATCTTCAATAGGTACCTACAATTACAATTTATCTAAGTTTCTTTGTAATCTTCTAGAGCCACATGTCCCGCATGAATACAACGTCCGCGACACGTTTTCCTTTGTACATGAAATCAACCAGTTATCAACCTCAGGGAAGTTCATGGTATCTTTCGATGTTGAGAATTTGTTCACTAGTATACCTCTTGATGAATGCATTGATCTGGCGATCAGATACATTTATCAAGGTAACCCTGGTCTTAAGATAAACGCCGCTGACCTAAAAACGCTTTTTACCTTCGCAACAGCTGAGACTGGTTTCTTGTTTAAAGGTGTGTTTTATGATCAAATAGATGGGGCTGCCATGGGGTCCCTACCTGCTCCAGTACTTGCAAACCTCTTTATGGGACATCATGAAAAAAAACTGGCTAGATAACTATTCACTCTCTGAAGTTCTGTTCTACAGACGCTATGTTAATGACACCTTTTGTTTGTTCAATAGCGAGGAGGACGCGCTCGTGTTCTTTGATTATATCAACGCCACGCATCCTAGTATTCGTTTCACAATGGAAAAGGAAATTGATAAGAAATTATCGTTTCTAGACATATTGTTAGACAACAATCATACATCCATCGTCACTAGTGTATATCGCAAGAAGACATTTACTGGCCTTCTTACTAATTATCTCAGCCTCGCCCCGTTGATTTACAAACTAGGTTTAGTCAGAACGTTGATTGACAGAGCATACAAGATCAATAATTCCTGGGTTGGTTTTCATCTGGATGTCAAGAAACTTATTTTCTTGCTACGGAAAAATTGTTTTCCATCTTGGGTCATAGACAAGATCATTTACAGGTATCTAGCGAAGAAAAAGAATCCTCCTACTGGGTAGAACGCCTCTTCTAACTCCGGTAAACCCTCTGCGCACTATTATAAACTTCCCTATGTTGGTCGGTTTTCGAACATCGCTCAGACTAAGTTAAGACAACTACTCAAACGTTATTGTAGAGCTGATTTAGATATTAAGTTAGTCTTCAGTACGTTTAAACTCAGAAACATGTTCAGTGTGAAAGATTCACTACCGCTAGGTCTACGTTCGCGTGTCATATATAAATTTTCATGTGCTGGCTGTAATTTCAGTTATATTGGTAAGACCACTCGCCACATTTGTACACGAGTGGGTGAGCACCTCTTGTCGGACAAAACTTCGCATATTTACCAGCACCCGCAATCATCAAGGGCCTGGCTTGACTCTTGTGATACTGAATGTTTCACGGTCTTAGATTCTGCCGCTTCAAAATACCAAATTAAGATCAAAGAGGCATTGCATATTAAGTGGGAAAAACCTATCCTTAATCAGCAATTGAAACATGTAGAATTGTGTCTTTCCTTTTAATTATGTTATTCCTTGGTCTTTTAATTTATTTTTATTATTATTACATTTATTTTATTTTATTTATCTATTTATTTTTTGATCTAGTCAAGCGCGCTATTTACATCTTTCGCGTTTTTAACATTTAAATGTAACGTAAGCCCTGACACGTAGTTTGTAACGTACCTTAATTTAAATTCAAACGTACAACAGTTAAATGCTCATTTGCAACTGAAGATGACATGAGAATGTCGAAACATGTCTTGTAGATTTAAACTCAAACTTGTTTCTTTTTTGAGAGTTATTGTCACTCTGCTGTCTTTACGTCCTTTTGGTAACAATCTATTTTGTTTTTAAATTTCAAATTTCAGTTTCCGTATTCATGCATGGTGCGTGTGATTGTACAAATTAACCAATCACTTTAAGAGGGCCAAGACATTGGGGTTTGCGGTGTTGCGGTCTTGACCCTTTTTTAATGCTGTATTGCGGTGAAGAACAACTCCCATTGCGGTTTTGCAATGATGTGAAAGCTTACTATGTTCAATGTTTGTAATTTTAAATTGACGGTGTTTGGTAAAATAGGACATTTCTAGTGTTGCAAGTTCCAGTGTTGAAGAATAAGGCATGGGTCGCACTTGGCAAAGTTTGGTGTGAGTGTGGTCACTTTGGTGTAAAAGTCTGTCATCGAGGCACATAATTCTCTACACTGAGAATAAACACTAATTAACACTAATTCTCTATACTGATAGGATAATTTCATAAATGACTCAAACATCATTGTTAGTGAAGTAATAAACAAGCTTTTAGCTGTTATGTTTACATAAAACCATACTTCTATTTATTTACTCAAGTATATTTCTGTCTACAAGATATATAGATTAAATTTTAAAATATATGCTTATACTAATAAACATTTCCTTCAGAACTCTGTTTCAGATTACATTCAGGGTTGTCATTCTTTTGCTACTTGAAAGTTTCGTGACAAGGTCTTACAAAACATTAGCAAGTCTTGTTCTTACCTAATTAACTGTCAAGCTAGATCGTTTTCATACTCAATAGCTTTTGTAAATTTGATTCCTTTGCAATTCCCCAATCATAGCGCTGCATGTAAAATATGGACGATAACCTTTGTTGTTTTACTGAAGAAATCATTTGAAGCGGCGTAGCTTGCGTGACAACAACAATTGACTTGCCGCTGTAACTTTGAAGCACGCGACCATCCTAAGGAATTTTCTCTAAGTGCCGCATCTTGAAAAAATTCTCTCCCTTAGATCTCGCTGGAGACTAAATTTTCTCTGCCGTGTCGATCGAGCCTTTGCAAATTGAGCGTGATTTTCCCACCGTTTTTGGTTGTTTCCGCGCTTCCCCCGTACCCTTGTACTAAAACCCAGATATGCTTAAAGATTTGAAATGGCATAACTAGAATGATGGGCGCCACGAGATCGGTCATTTTAGAGCGAGCGAGTTTTGCATTAAAAGAGAACACGATTTCCTTTGGGAAGCCATCCACTAATGGACCCACAATCTCCAGTTTGTTTCCTGTGAGTTCCTCTAACACGGGATTGTAGTACCTATGATGTAAATGTGTACGGCCGAAGGGAACTAGGGGAATTAAAAGCACATGGTCGAGTGTCGAGTCGAATCTGTTTTGTGTGCGTGTAATTTGGTTGAATCCGAGTGTTTCACAGACCGTGAAACACTACAATTGGCGACGAGGATACAGTGAGAAGAGGACACGTCTGTTTGAAGGACAGTTATGGCGACAAATGATGAAATTCGCGGAATTAGGCGGTTTGATTGTAGAGGAGATAGCACGAGTGTGGGGCCAAGATGACGGCGATGGCGAAAGTCATTTCAATTTTACGTACATGGTCGTGGGATCACAGTAGCCGCTCGGAAAAGGGCATTACTTTTACATTGTGCAGGAGCGGAAGTCCAAGAAATCTTTGAAACCCTAACGGATACAGGTGTACCTGAAGGAGAAGAAAATGATGTATACAAGGCTGCACTTCGAACACTCATTTTTCTCCAAATGAACGACACATTTTTCGCCAATGGAAGCAAGAGGAGCATGAAACAGTCGATAGATTTGTTGTAAGGCTCAGTAATCAAGTTGCGAATTGTGAATTTGGTGGTACTAAGAATGAGCAAATACGTGATCAAATTATTGATAAGTGCAAGTCCACAGAACTTCGGCGAGAACTTCTGGAAAAGGGACACTAGCTAACATTGGCAGAAACGCAGAAGATTGCTCTATCGCTGGAGCTATCTCAGACCCAAGCCAAGCAGATCGAAGGTGATGCGGGAGCGTCTGTTAATGCCATCAAGGATAACAACAAACCCGAAGGAAATGGAAGAAGAGATCAGAAGAATCTAAAATGTTACCGATGTGGACAAAGTGGACATTTTGCACGTGACAAGCATTGTACGGCAAGATCTAAAACCTGTACAAAGTGTCATATGATAGGATATCTTTCCTCAGTCTGCAGAACAAAGAATAAATAAGAGCGGAAGGAAAAAAAACAGATGGAAGCAAGGTGGACAGAGAAAAGTTAACTGTGTAAAATGGTGAAGATGTTGAATATGCTTTTACTGTGGGATTCGGTAAATCATGGGATAGGAGTAGATCAGAGATAGTCAACTTACAAGTTGGAGGCGTCACTCTAAGTGGAGTTCTCATCGACTCTCATCTTGTAATATTATTGATCAGAAGACATGGGAAGAATTGACGCAAAAAGGAGTAAAGTGCAAGTCAGAAAAGACAAATCAGAAATTGTATCCTTATGGAACTTCAGAACCACTTGACACGCTGGGAAAGTTCGAGGCATTAGTAAACCTAGCTGGAAAATATAACACAGCTGAATTTATTGTCATCTTCAATGAAGGCAGGCCAATAGAAGGCAGGAAGACAGCGATGGAAATGGATAAACTAAGACTGGGACCACATGTCAATGCTGTCAGTACACCAGACCTTGTTGATAAATACAAAGCATGTTCTGAAGGAGTAGGCGAGTTGACTGACTATCAAGTTAAAATCCATGTGATTAAAGAAGTCAACCCAGTTGCTCAGCATCCCAGGCGAGTGCCATTTCATCTGAGATAGAAAGTAGAGAGCAAGTTGCATGAGTTAGAACAGCTGGATATTATAGAGAAGATAAAAGGTTCAATTAGTAGTAGTTCCCAAACCTTCTGGTGAAATTAGATTATGCATTGATATGCGCAAAGAAAATGAAGCTACTGTGAGAGAACGACACCCAATTCCCATTGTTGATGCGGTCCTCCAGGACTGACACAAAGCAGTGTGTTCTCTAAGTTGGACCTTAAATGGGGCTATCATCAACTGGAACTGAGTGAAGAATCACGTGACATCACAACATTTTCAACACATGCTGGACTTTATCGGTACAAAAGATTAATGTTTGGCATAACCTCTGCCCCTGAGATATATCAGCATGCTATCCAGCAGGCTGTACATGGATGTGAAGGAGTGTGTAACATATCTTATGATATTATTCTTACGTATGATGCACGATCCTCGCAGTTGATAGCGCTATTTATGCAATAGCGAAAATCAGACCTAAAAAAAGTCAGGCCTGTACGAAACTCGAGCCACTGACCTCTGCGATACTAGTGCAGCGCTCTACCAATTGAGCTAAGAAGCCAACTGGGAGCAGGCCGTTAAGTTGATTCGTAATAAACCCGTGAAAGTGGTAAATGAGATACAATGAATATATGAAGATCATATATTTTTGAACTGCGGTATTACATACGTATGATGCACGATCCTCGCAGTAAATAGCGCTATTTAAGCAATAGCGAAAATCAGACCTGAAAAAAATCAGGACTGATTTTCGCTATTGCATAAATAGCGCTATCTACTGCGAGGATCGTGCATCTTACGTATCTAATACCGCAGTTCAAAATATATGAGCTTCATATATTCATTGTATCTGATTTATCATTTTCACGGGTTTATTACGAATCAACTTAACGGCCTGCTACCAGTTGGCTTGTTAGCTCAATTGGTAGAGCGCTGCACTAGTATCGCAGAGGTCTGTGGTTCGAGTCCCGTACAGGCCTGATTTTTTTCAGGTCTGATTTTCGCTATTGCATAAATAGCGCTATCTACTGCGCGGATCCTGCATCATACGTATCTAATACCGCAGTTCAAAATATACGAGCTTCATATATTTATTGTATCTGATATCATTCTTCATGCTAAAGATGACCAGCAACATGATGAGAGGCTTGAGAAGCTGTTAGAAAGATTGCAACAAAGAGGTTTGACCCTGAATCGTGAGAAATGCAAGTTCCAGATGCCCCAATTTGAATTCATAGAGTACCTATTGTCTATACGTGGTATCGGACCAACAGAATCCAAAGTTCAAGCAGTAGTCAATGCCAGAGAGCCCGAGTCTGTAGCTAAAGTAAGAAGTTTTACGGGACTTGTGAATTTCAGCGCAAAATTCATTCCAAATCTGACCACAGTTGCAGAGCCACTTCGACAGCTGACACGAAAAGGTGTAAGTGGGGTGTGAAAGCAACAAGAGGCATTCAAAGCTCTGAAGGAAACAATAGCAAGTGCTTAGACATTAGCTTACTATTTTTTACTAAACTTAGCTTACAAGGATGCCAAAACAAGAGTCATTGCTGATGCAAGTCCGGTTCGACTGGGTGCTGTTCTTGCTCAAGAACAAAATGGCAATTGGAGACCAATCTACCATGATGTAAGCAGAAGTCTAACAACAGTTGAAAGAAGATATTCTCAAACGGAAAGAGAAGCTTTGGCTTTAGTTTGGGCCTGTGAAAGGTTTCATGTTTATCTATATGGAAAACGTTTTGAGTTAGAAACTGATCACAAACCACTTGAAGTGATCTATTCAAGTAAATCTCAGCCTTCTGCTAGAGTTGAAAGATGGGTCTTACGACTCCAACCATATGAGTTTACGGTGATGTATCGTCCAGGTCCACAGAACATAGCTAAGGCTTTGTCTTGCCTAACCCAAGAAGTTTCAAATGAAAGTAAGAATGTGGCAGAAGAATACATTCGGTACGCTGCGGAGAATGCAGCCCCTAGAGCCATACCTATCCAGGACATTAAAAAAACATCTGCTGAGGATGGAGAAATTGCACTGTTAAGGAAATGTGTTCAGACCAATGATTGGACTGTCGGCGAGCCAGTCTTTAAAGCTGAAAGAAACGAGCTTACTGTGCTAGGGAGGTTAGTGTTGAGAGGAACTAGGTCAGTAATCCCGAAGAAACTTCGCAAGTAAATAAGTAAATACTAGATCTAGCACACGAAGGCCACCAAGGAATTGTTAACACCAAGCAAAAACTCCGTACCAAGCAATGGTGGCCTGGCATAGACCGTCAAGCTGAACAGAGGTGCAGAACATGTCATGGTTACCAGCTTGTTAGTAAACCCTTGCCCCTAGAACCATTGAAGAGAACACAACTCTCTACACAGCCCTAGCAAGACCCAGCCGCAGATCTGTAAGGACCCCTTCCAACGGGTGAATATCTACTGCTGATTGTGGATTACTTTAGCCGATTCGTTGAAGTAGCTGTAACCAAATCAGTGACATCCAGCAAAATTATTAGCTGTCTGGGTACAATGTTCGCTACTCATAGACTACCGCTGTGAATTAAAACAGACAACGGTCCAAAATTTGTGGCAGAAGAATTCAAAGTCTACCTCGAAAACGACAACATCGGACACAGAACATCAACTCCATTGTAGCCACAAGCCAATGGTAAAGTCAAGAGACAAAATAGGAGTTTGCTAAAAGCAATGCGGGTTGCGCACAGCAAGGGACTTGATTGGCGGAAAGAATTGCAGAAATTCTTGCTCGGTTACAGAAGCACGCCACATACAACGACTGGAGTGAGTCCTGCTAAATTGTTATTTGGAAGAGAGATTCCTTCAAAGCTGCCAGGTGTAGAAGAGTTGCACTCAGCTAGTAATGACAGTGAAGACTTGGACAGAGATCGTGAAAGAAAGCAAAGGGGCAAAGACTATACTGATAATTTGAGAGGTGCTTGTGAGTCTAACCTGAAAGAAGGAGACAAAGTTCTTCTTCCGAAACCGTGGTCAGACAAGCTGTCACCATCATTTGAAGCCACACTCTATGAGGTGGTGACCAAAAAAGGAGGTTATGTGGAAATTAAGTCTCCAACTGGTGCCCACTAAAAAAGAAGCGTTGCTCACCTGCAGAAGTATGAGGAGGATAAATCACAAGAAACAGCAGGCAGTAATCCTAATGGACATTGCCAAAAGACCCAAAAGCTAGGCTGGAAAAGGAACCAAGAGTCTCAGCTCAGCATTATGTGTTGCGGCTCAGGCGCAATCGTCAACCAGAGAGGCTAAAAGATTATAACCTTGGTTAAGACTTTGTTTATTGCCTTAAGAAGGACATTTCACCTTTATGAATATGTCATTATGTGTTTATATTAGACATTTGTTAGGACATTTGTTCGGAAGTTGGAGTTTTTCTGTTGAGTAGAGCCATTTGGAAAGGGTTATAATATGTATTGTTATTTTGTTTAAGGAACGGGACTGGACAAAGTATTCGGAAAAAGGAGAGACTCTAGTACCTATGATGTAATTGTGTACGGCCGAAAGGAATTAGAGGAGTTAAAAGCATATGGTCGAGTGTCGAGTTCAATCTGTTTTGTGTGCGCGTAATTTAGTTGAATCCAAATGTTTCACAGACCGTGAAACACTACAGGGATCATCAAGCTCTCTCATCCCGTACTCTCATCCCGTGGTCTCATCTCATCATCAAGGTCTCTCATCCCGTAGTCTCTACGGAGTTGGTATTCCAAAACCGGTCACCTCTATCTGTTTCATCCTCCATGCCGAATTACCATAAACATAGTTTGTTTAATGTGCTCGCGCTGTCATTTATTGCTGCCATTTTTAGGTGGGCCTTTACTTTTCGAGCCAACTGCCGCTGACGATTTCTGCGCCAGCGTGCTTCAGAGTTGCGAGAGGAAAACCCTATTTTCTAGGCAACCGACCATCATTTACTTGGCTGCTAGGAGTTTATCTACAATGACTGATATGCGGCTCCATATTCATGATTTCCATGCCCCATATCTTGACCCATCTTTCACAGATCTGCTTTGAATCCAGTGCGTTCCCTATTTTAAATTTCACTACAAGTTGCAGTGGTGATGAAACGTACTCATGCATCCTTCAACTTGAAAAGAACAAAAGATCGGCGTGTTTTTTGTCAAAGGATGCAACTTCTCCTCTCCTTAAAACGGTGTCTTCTGTTTTTTTTTTTTTTTGAAGAGGAGACTGCTTTTTTTTCAAACAAAAGAATGGCTTAGAGTTCTCCAGAAGAAAATTAACTGTCGGGAAAGACTGGATCTCTCACTGAACCCATCTGTTGAGAACGACTCAATAAACCCGCAGTTTATTGCGTAATCAAATTCAAGTACGGTTATAAGAAACCGGATGTCTTTATAAAGGCCTTGAAGAATCCGTGGAGGCTCGTGAGAAATCTAACACCGTCCAGTAGTTTGTGATAATGTGCAGAGAAAAGAGCTGAGGTATTCACCACTGGTATTTTGTTACTTGATTGTGCTGAGGAAACGTGGTTCGGAGACACAGGAAAGTGGGGTCTGGATTTAGGAAGGAATAGTACACAGGATTCCTACCCCCCTCCAAAGTCTTGAACATTTTTATCAGATCAACAAAGTTTGTAAATTTTGCGTATACCGTGATAAGGTTTCGTAGACTCTTGGAGAGAAATTAAGGGAATTGACACATTTTCAAGTGGTCGTTTACAGTTATTGCATTGTAAGTTTAAATGACTGGCGTCATTTAAACTGGGTTGTCATTATAGGTGTCGCTAAACGCTTTTTTTATTTTCATTTTTGTTCTTGTTTTTATTTTGTGTTTTAATTCTTTTTATATTCGTTCGTTCGCGCAAGGAAGAATGAACAAAACACTGAAACACATCCTTGAACACTGAAGTACATAGAACATTCTTGACTTGATAACGAAACTATTTAAGAAAGAGGGGAAGGGTCTAACGGTACATTTGACCCTAGAGTGATCCCTCAACAAATTCCATTACAAATACTTCTTCGATAATCCATTTTTGCGAACGAATACAATGCATGTTTCAGAGGAAATCCCTTTGTCTATGTTTTAGTGCCGCCTTATTGGGACATGACCAAAGATATACATAAAATATGCAGTTTAACCCAGGCATTCAAATGTCTGTTTTGAAGGTGGGATTTGACGTGTTCCTCTTACATCAATATTAAGATAGTCTCCAGACTTACAGCCATTCCAGCTGGGTATTGTTACTGAAAATGCCTGACGGCAGTTTCTTTAAATGGTTGTTTTTCAGCAGCCTGTCAAAGTTTAGTAAATGTATTGTCAATTACATAGTATCTGACAACAAAGTTCAGCAAAGAAATGTGCTTGAATCTATTCCTCATTAAACCAATATTCTCATTGATTTGATATTTACATTTTACTCTGACATCTCAAGGCACCAGAGAGAATAAGAAGCTATAATCTGTGACAATATGAACTGAGATAAAATCGATTTTTTTAGCTCTGAAAGCAACTTGATTAGTTATTGTTGTACTAAACAAGGCTCTACATTACACACTGTCATGTACTGTAGTTCTCATAGTAAGCCAAGCTTAATATGCTAAGCTAAGGGGTGAGTAAATTAACAGCTATGGTTTGGAGCGGGAAAATATTGGAATAGTCATATAAAACGCATACTGAAAATAGTTTGTTGAAGATTAGATAAAACCTGTTTTATTGTGCACGCACAGATTCATATGATACGATCAGGCTTTTTTCGCAAGACAGAGGGAGGGAATAAAATTTGTATCTCTGCTGGGAATCAGCTGAAGCTTTTAAAATCAAAAGAAACCTGACATAGTAGTATTGCATTCAAGCTGTATTACACAAACTTTGCATATTTTATGATTAGTGATGTTCGCTCCTAAGGGTCGATAAGAAGGATTATTCGAACACGGATTTGTCTAAATCAGAATAAGCAGAAAGTTTGAATATTTTAAATAAGGCTGCAATCATATTCTGTTCAATCCTTTTTTTTTTTTCTCCGCTATTGGTTTTGAACAATTTTCTTTAAGTTTACACCTGAATCTTAACAAAATATTTCTGGTTTAATATTGAACACCCTTTTAATAGGTTGAATGTTTCCACCGCCCCGCGCAAAATTAAAACTTAAAAGTAAAAGGCTTGGAAAACAACAAAATAACTCATAATAATAGGAAACAAGGTAACCAAGTTCTTGTTACACTGTAAGTGAAGAGTGTGAAAAAAATGTAATCAAGAAGTTTTCCTTTTGCCTACTATCGTTTCTTTTGCCCAAGCATTATCGGGGACCTCTATATTGCATTCTATTTTTTAAAACAAGTTACCTTTTTTATGCTCTGCCAACCGTAAAACTCCTCTCTTCCACCCCTTACGAGTTTGTCGAGCCCAAATGATTGGTCATCTTTTTTTCCGTGTCTTCAGAAAACTCCGATATCAAAACAACTAATCTTCTCACGCTGTATGTTTTTTGGTCATCACTTTAAATATCTTTTTTTTTTAGCAAGTAAGGAAACATATTTCAAAAAGTTGTTCCCATTGTAACCAAAAAAAATATCCCACGCGGTATCACGGCTCTAATATAATATGAAAGTTGTAACATTTGATGATATTCCAGCAGATTTATACACTGTAAGTGTCATTGACCCTGATTATATGTGCTTGGGCTGACTTTAAGTTCAGAAATGAAAATATTATTAAACAATATCTCTTATATTACTAATTATATTCTTCTCCTGCGAGTCTCAGATAAGTTTATGCAATTCAAATTTATTCTCTTACCATAGTCACCTGATTTCTTGTAGAATTGAAAGACTCAATTACTTCTCACGTATATATTTCGTCACAATATATCTGAAGCGTTATTGATTAGCGTAATCTATTTTTTATTGGTAGAGATGTTGGGCTACAGCCTCTTTCCCTTTCAACCTTCGCCCATGCCCCGTACAAAATACTTTGAACTCGCAGCAGAAAGAAGATTATCGTTAATTTCATGTCTTGTCCTTGTAACCCCTAAAGCTTTTTACCGCGAAAAGGACGCAAGGGAGTTCACGCCGGCAGAATCAAGCGGAAATGGACGAGTTTCCTCTCCCCTAGGATGCAAGAAATAAGCCTCCAGTGGCTACGCAACTTTCCATATCCCGCCTTCTTCCTCCCACCCTAAATCTCGAGAGGTAACTAGGCCAAGAACCTGTGGACTGGGTTGATATACATATATCATAACGATTGTCGGATTGACGACTACAAAGTGTGGCCCTATCTATCAATATTCTGTTTTAAACAATAGTAATTTTTTTTTAACTTTGGTGAATGTCTGATCATTTCAGTGTAGTAACTACTACAACTATCTCTTCAACGCTTTCGTTTTCCCTGTGCATTGTCCTTTTACATTGCCTGCAGGATTGAAATTAGGAAGAATAGTCTTCACTTTTGACTTACAGAGTTCCTAGTATGGTATTCTTCATGAATATCTCTTTTGGTAAGTCCTCCAACTGGTTGTTGTCCAAGTACCTGTCAACAAATGATGGCAGTTAGTTTGTGTAACGGGCGTTCAGCTGCAATGCTGATATAAATGCATGATCGTTATCATCAATACCTTGAAGTAGTGAGAAATGTTTTGGGTAAGAGGCAAAGCTACTGATACTGCAAGAGATTCATATTTTGAGCCAAGCGAGTCCACTGCATTATTACACTTCGTTGATCGCGCGGAGCCGATATATCAGACATTCATCCATGCCACATGTATTAGCCATTGGCCAATCCTATTTTTGATAATCCACAGGGGTTCGTGCTTTCTTTGGTGGCATTTCCTTTACCATTAAGAAATAAACTCAGGACACAATGATTTTGTCAAGTTGCATTTGAAATAGCGTATCGATTTTTCGTAAAATGGTGCTGCGCAGTAATGCAAAATTAAGAGCCTAGCCTTGTGGAAAGGAAGCCTTTTCTTTGCCATTATGAAATGTACGGAGAGATAATTTTTTTGTAATTTTTGCAATAAATTTACAAATGTCATTATGAGCCAGCCAAAGACCAGCGCGTGGTAACGATGACTTAAACCAGATCAGGTAGAACCTGTCAATACATCACAGTGTCGGTGTGTTGATAATATATTTTTGTTTTGACATTTCGTTCACGCCAATTTGTTATACCTTAATTTAGAGCTTTAGGAAGTTTTCGGGGTTTTCATTTAGGCCCAATGATCTGGTTACTTTACTAATCGCTTTTTGGTTTCTTGATAGTTTGGTTAGATTGACGTCTCCGTGTTTAGTTACTGCTTTTTAGATAGAAAGTTATAGTTAGAGTTTTAGTCCAGGATAAGACACCGTGTAATCATGGTCCTTTTTGGAATAAAAGACAAGTGTGGATCGTAATTCTCGATAAAGTAATCACGATCCGCGAGCAACAGAAAGCAACAACTTGTAATACATGCGTAAAGATCGCATGTGTTTAATTTATCCTAGGATATGTAGTTCTTTTTTCGGTTAAGAGCAAGTGTGTAAAGGACGCGAGTAAACGCTTTTCAATTTAACCGCGGTGTACTACACTTTGTTCGCACAATACTTTAGTAATTTCTTCAAGTATAGATTCCAGTTCTCTGCTTTGATATAAGAACGCTCCAAAGAACAGGATAAAAAAAAAGAGAGAAAGATTCTTTGTTTGACGGTCTATCGCATATGCGTGTATCAACCCAGGAATCGAGATTCAATTCTAGCTTGAAAAGAAACATTTGCAGCAAAAATGATTTTTCTTTTAACTTTAGTATGATATTTCCTCAATATATCAATCCGGAAAGTACTGAAACTACAGTGAATTTTATTTCAGCCCTACATGTATCTAGAATATAAATTTTCCTTTGGTCGGAGGGCACATTTATGCAAGTGTATTTTCTTATATTTCCTGACGAGAATTTATTACACATTCCAATAATGAGCAGTTATTTGTAACTTGACCAAGTAGATAAAGAGGTCATGTGCAAGAGTGTTCACCACAGGTTTGCAGATTTAAGATAGCACATACGGTTACGATAATTTCTACCCTTGTAATATGAACCCAGCTGCTGGCGATACATCTGGAGGTGAGCACATTCGAATAATCCCGCGGAGAAGTTCTGACGGTTCAGAACTTATCGCCGATCTTGTAGATCGAATCTTTGAGAAATTAAAAAGCATTATTGATACTAAACTTGGTGCCTTTAAGAGAAGTATTCATTTCCAAAGTATCATTTCTGGATAAGGATATCGTGTCCTTTCCGGATACCTGTGGACATTCCCTTTTTTTTTTCCTAAGAATTTATGATTGCTTGACCCGTAATTGATTTAGGTAAACTTTGTTACTTTGCGTCATGATAGACAACCAAAGTCTGTGGAATCCTATCGTCTTGGTGGTACAAATGGAAATATTTCACGGAATTTGTTTTTAGGTGACAGAATGTATCAAAGAGTTGTAATTAAGGAAGGAAGGGGTGGGGAGACGATGTTAACTTTAACAATTTACGATGAACCGTTCTCTATTTTAGTTGTTGATGATTTAGTTCTAGGTACTTGATCGTTGACTTATACTAGGAAGATAACAAAACTTTCTGTCTTTTAACATAAATAATTTCTCCAGTGATTTTCAGATCAAGCATTTCTCTGGAGAAATGCATTGAGGCCTGAATCGAAGACCCTTGGCAATTTTTAGATCCAAGCAATATTGATTATATGTCCTTGGGCTGACTTTAAGTTTAGAAATGAAAATGTTATTAAACAATATCTCTTATATTACTAGTTATATTCTTATCCTGCGAGTCTCAGATAGGTTTATGCAATTCAAATTGATTCTCTTACCATAGTCACCTCATTTCTTGTAGAATTGAAAGACTTAAGTACTTCTCACGTATATATTTCGTCACAATATATCTGAAGCGTTATTGATCAGCGTAATTTATTTTTTTATTGGTAGAGATGTTGGGCTACAGCCTCTTTCCCTTTCAACCTTCGCCCATGCCTCCTACAAAACACTTTGAACTCACAGCAAAAAGAAGATTATCGTTAATTTCATGTATTGTCCTTGTAACCCCTAAAGCTTTTTACCGCGAAAAGGACGCAAGGGAGCTCACGCCGGCAGAATCAAGCGGAAATGGACGAGTTTCCTCTCCCCTAGGATGCAAGAAATAAGCCTCCAGTGGCTATGCAACTTTCCATATCCCGCCTTCTTCCTCCCACCCTAACTCTCGAAAGGTAACTAGGCCAAGAACCTGTGGACTGGGTTGATATACATATATCATAACGATTGTCTGATTGACGACTACAAGGTGTGGCCTTATCTATCAATATTCTATTTTAAACAATAGTAATTTTTTTTTAACTTTGGTGAATGTCTGATCATTTCAGTGTAGTAACTGTTACAACTATCTCTTCAACACTTTCGTTTTCCCTGTGCATTGTCCTTTTACATTGCCTGTAGGATTAAAATTAGGAGGAATAGTCTTCACTTTTGACTTACAGAGTTCTTAGGTTGGTATTCTTCATGAATATCTCTTTTGGTAAGTCCTCCAACTGGTTGTTGTCCAAGTACCTGTCAACAAATGATGGCAGTTAGTTTGTGTAACGGGCGTTCAGCCGCATTGCTGATATAAATGCATTATCGTTATCATCAATACCTTAAAGTAGTGAGAAATGTTTTCGGTAAGAAGCAAAGCTACTGATACTGCAAGAGATTCATATTTTGAGCCAAACGAGTCCACTGCATTATTACACTTCGTTGATCGCGCGGAGCCGATATATCAGACATCCATCCATTCCACATGTATTAGCCATTGGCCAGTCCTATTTTTGAGACTTCACAGGGGTTCGTGCTTTCTTTGGTGGCATTTCCTTTACCATTAAGAAATAAACTCAGGACACAATGATTATGTCAAGGAGCATTTGAAATAGCGTATCGATTTTTCGTAAAAAGGTGCTGCCCAGTAATGCAGAATTAAGAGCCTAACGTCGTGGAAAGGAAGCTTTTTCTTTGCCATTATGAAATGTACGGAGAGATAATTTTTTCGCAATTTCTGTAATTTTTGCAATAACTCTACAAATGTCATTATGGGCCAGCCAAAGACCAGCGCGTGGTAACGATGACTTAAACCAGATAAGGTAGAACCTGTTAATACATCACAGTGTCGATGGGTTGATAATATATTTTTGTTTTGACAATTCGTTCACGCCAATTTGTTATACCTTAATTTAGAACTTTAAGAAGTTTTCGGGGTTTTCATTTAGGCCCAATGATCTGGTTACTTTACTAATCGCTTTTTGGTTTCATGATAGTTTGGTTAGATTGACGTCTCCGTGTTTAGTTACTGCTTTTTAGATAAAAAATTATAGTTAGAGTTTTAGACCAGGATAAGACACCGTGTAATCATAATCTTTTTTAAAAGACAAGTGTGGATCGTAATTCTTGATAAACTAATCACGATCCGCGAGCAACAGTAAGCAACAACTTGTAATACACTCAGGGCCTACGGATTTACATACATAAAGATCGCATGTGTTTAATTTATCCTAGGATATGCAGTTCTTTTTTCGGTTAAGAGCAAGTGTGTAACGGACGCGAGTAAACGCTTTTCAATTTAACCGCGGTGTACTACACTATGTTCGCACAATACTTTAGCAATAACTTCAAGTATAGATTCCAGTTCTCCGCTTTGATATAAGATCGCCCCAAAGAACAGGATAAAAAAGAAAGAGAGAAAGATGCTTTGTTTGACGGTCTATCGCATATGCGTGTGTCAACCCACGAATCGAGACTCAATTCTAGCTTGAAAAGAAACATTTGCAGCAAAAATGATTTTTCTTTTAACTTTTGTACGATATTTCTTTAATATATCAATCCGGAAAGTACTGAAACTACAGTGAATTTTAAATCAAGCCTACATGTATCTAGAATATAAATCTTCCTTTGGTCGGAGGGCACATTTATGCAAGTGTATTTTCTTATATTTCCTGACGAGAATTTATTACACATTCTAATAATGAGCAATTATTTGTAACCTGACCAAGTAGATAAAGAGGTCATGTGCAAGAGTGATCACCACAGGTTTGCAGATTTAAGATAGCACATACGGTTACGATAATTGCTACCCTTGTAATATGAACCCAGCTGCTGGCGATACATCTGGAGGTGAGCACATTCGAATAATCCCGCGGAGAGGCTCTTCCGGTTCAGAACTTATCGCCGATCTTGTAGATCGAATCTTTGAGAAATTAAAAAGCATTATTGATACTAAACTTGGTGCCTTTAAGAGAAGTATTCATTTCCAAAGTATCATTTCTGGATAAGGATATCGTATCCTTTCCGGATACCTGTGGACATTTCCTTATTTTTTCCTAAGGATTTATGATTGCTTGACCCGTAATTGATTTAGGTAAACTTTATTACTTTGCGTCGTGATAGACAACCAAAGTCTGTGGAATCCTATCGTCTTTGTAGTACAAATAGAAATATTTCACGGATTTTTTTTGGGCGACAAATTGTATCAAAGTGTTGTACTTAAGGGAGGAGGTGGGAAGACGATGTTAACTTTGACAATTTACGATGAATCCTTTTCGATTTTGATGGTTGATTGCTTAATTTTAGGTCCTTGACAGTTGATTTTTAGTAGGAAGATATCAAAACTTTCTATTTTTTAACATAAATAATTTCTCCAGCGATTTTCAGATCAAGCATTTCTCTGGAGAAATGCATTGAGGCCTAAGTCGAAGACCTTTGACAATTGTTAGACCCAAACAATATCTTAATTCCCGAAAGCATAGTCACAGAATCAGATAACGAAAGAGATTAAAAAGCTGCGAATGATTACCGTACGTGAACACAGGCTCGCGCCTGCGCTCTCCTGCTCAAAAACTAATGGAAAGTTAATGAGAGGGTTGAAAAATAAATCAAGCCCGTTCTGGCTTGCTGGTATGTCAGATGATAATGGCCTTGGCTGAAAGATTATCCTCAAAATCTGATATTTGCCTTCGAAGCTTCGCTTCTCGGCTAAATATTTATTTTTTCGGACAATCTCTCAGCCGCGGACATTATCAGCCGACATACCATCCGCCCGAAGGGGTTTATTTACTAAATACCACAGGGATTTTTAAAATGAAGATTTCAATGAGGGACGGTGAACGGTGTACAATTATGATAAATCCTGGAAAGAAAATACATAAATGTTTCATACTTCGCGCACCGTGCACTCTCGTACCATCCCGGTATCTATTTTATTCGAGAGCTTTTGTGCTTAAAAGATATTGGCGTTAAAAAAAAATTAAAAGAAAAAAAAAGATTGGAATAGTTTTCAGAATCTGCACCCGGCAATATTGTAATCGTTGCAGATATAAAGTAGCAAAAATCATTTTTGTTTAATTAATTAATTATTTGTATAGGTGCGATGTCCGGTTGCTATGTAAATTCCTCCCGTTACTATCTTAGAGGTCACTTGACGACGCGTTTATGGCTTGAGCAGATTTAAACACGAAGGCGCGCTATAAATAGGTTTGCTCCGCCACTTGATTTCAGCTCAAATGAAACAAGCATCCAACATTGCGACCAACGGTCTGAGCATAAGTGAAACGGTGTGCATGGAAGACCCAGTAAAAGTATTACTTTGGGTCAAAAATTAGAAGATAGTGACTCTTGTTGACTCTCATTCCCATAATTTAACTTCTATGGATTTTTTTTGGCTCCAACACATTGTTCGGCCATTCAAAGTGCGATCTACGGTCGACTATGCAGTCGTACAGTTTTCTTTTCAAAATTCGCGCCGTGTAACTTCGACTTACATTCCCATGCCCCTTATACACATCGCTCGGCTGAGCCTTCAGACTATTCTTATTGAAACTAGCGGCGTCATAGATACTGCATGCGCAATATTATCGCTAACAATGCCTCTAAGTAAGTGCGATTATCAGCCAGAATTTCACAACTCTAGTGGTTGTTCGGCAACATTCTTAGCTGTCTCTGCTCAAAAAATATTTATTGTGGAATTTGTGCGATATGGCGGACGGAAATAACCCATATATACCCGAGAAAAAGCGTCCAACAGATCGAGGTATTCTGTTTTCTTTCAACAGAGAGCTTCCTCGAACTCAAGAGAGCAGACTTCTTGGCATCAGACTGCGTCAAAATGGCAAAAGGCGCGTTAAATCTAACAAGAGCGACCTGAAGTACACATGATGCGGATCTGATGGAGGCTCTTCTGTTAGCTTTTGAGGAGAAAATGGAGAGGAAAGGACTGAAATCGAGCCAACTGAGCTTATCATCAACTGGAAGCACAGCTAGTCCGGACTCCTCTCTTGTTTCTACACCTTCTACCACACGGTTTTCTTTTCCTTCAGCGTCTTCCACTATATCTTCGCGTATTTCTTTGCGTACTTCTTCCACTATATCTTTCTCTGATCCTGTTTCTCTAATTTCCCCTCCACATGCAGAACACACACCACAAAGAATGCACATCACTGCGCCTTCAGCAGAGAACGGTCCCATATAATTTTTCTCTGCAGCGGGGAGCTTTGCGAACTCTGTATTCTTTTTTTTTTTTTTTTTTTTTTTATAGCACTCTCTCCACTGCATGCTGTTATTATGGAAAACTCGTCGTTTGCGATGTACAAATCTTTAGTCGACAAAGTCATGCTGTGTCCCTAACAGTTTGATGTGTATGTGGAGATTCATTCAAGTGGCTCTCGTCCTCTATCAGTAAACAAGGGATCGTAAAATTTAGGTAAGACTTTAAATTAACTCTAATTCAACAACAGATGGTAAAATCAAAATAAAATATTCATCTTAAACTTGTGAGAAAGATTGTTGATATTTCCCTCGATACACTGTAAATTACAACTACGAAAAGGCAAACTCGCATTTGTTAAGAAAGGATTGCAAAATTTGTTTTGTTTTCCATTTAAAATGGAATAATGAAAGTTCGCGGTTATGGCAGTGGCAAAGAGAAAAAAAAGAAAAATGAAGCCAAGTCTTGTTCATACCTCTAGTACCTCGAACGTTATAGAAATTCGCGAGATCTGCGACGACCAACAAATTACTGACGTCTACGAAACCCTCATTTCCACTGAGTTTGACGCTCATAATAGTCTGGAAGACGTTAAAGCAAATTCTTTTCACTACAAATTCTTTTCACTCCTTCACTTCAAATTGCACCTGAACAATAATTATATCGTTCAATCATGGTGGATACATGTGCATCGCTGAATGAGGTCTTCGATCAAGCCATCTTGGAACAAAGACAAGATACCATCCAGACGTTCGATGGAAAGCTTCATCTTTCGACAAATATGGTCCATAAGCTGGCAGATGCTGGTTGGTCTCATGTTACACTACAATCTGTGTACGAGAAACTCAACATTGCCGGCCTCAATTGAGTACTGGCATTGGTGCCATCTGCAAAATCAACTTGTCATCATATATCGAATTCCCCTAGAGAATTCTCTCCGGAGTTCATTTCCAACTGTCGTAACAGTAAACAGTCTGAGTCTCAAGGGATGACTTATTTTTCAAGAGGGTGTAAAATTACAAAACAATGTGAATCCATCTTCAGGACATCCATCGATTAATCGCGCGGACACGAACTCGTCCTCGCGAAAATGAGCCTGTGAGACAGCGGTATAGTTAAAAACGCGTGACCGGATATAATAGTGCAAGCTAGAATTGCAAAAACTGGAAATAAACCTTGCCAAGTTGATGAACTAATATCTCGTATAATTAGGTCGGTCACCTACCCTGATTTTTTTGTATACAACTTATTTACATCATTACGCATTCCTGAAAAAAATTTTAAAAAAATTTATCCAGTGGAACATTTTTTACATTTTAAAACAGCATTTTCCTAAATAATTCAAGTTCTACTAGATAGTTTTTTTTTTATATTACGTATACAGGTGGAGAATGTGATGACGTTTAAGAAATTTAAAAAAAAAAAACTAGGTCACTGCCTTGGTTTTTGAGATATCTTTCAAAAACTGAGTTTTAGGGGGTCTTTTAGCACCACTGTACTGTTGCCATGGCAACAGAAAATGCCTGACGAACCCCCTTCAAAGATTTCCCTAACATAGTGTTATGTATATGTCGAGTTGTTATCCTGATGATAAGTTTGACAGTCCTGATACCTTTTACTGACTGGCGCTTGCTGTAAATTGTTGAAAACCCTTTCGAGCCTCCTTAAAAAACTTGCGTGTTCCTCTTTTTCAATCGAGACGCTTTAAACAACAGAGAATTCTTCAGATCGGTGTGTTAACATGAGCTTGAATACCTGTCAGGTTTTCCGAATCTATTTTCAAAATGTGTGATATAGATTTACTGCCATAAAAATTATTCCGACAAAATCACACGGGAAAAAATAGTATTCTTGGGTGAAGCGCAACGACTGCTATCTGTGCCGATCGCTAGCTGGCATTGATTAAATTGACAGACTTACGTCGGAAGGAGCATCAAAGGTAGAAGATATCAGGCTAAAGCATGTTTAAAATCTGACAAACCTTGTGAAAAATAGGTTTGTTTATATCAGCAACACTTAGAACTGAATTTAAATCTCAAATAACTTGCGTAAAATTTAATATTTTAAGCCTTTGTGATGCATAAATTATTGTAAATAAAGCTAAAGCTTAATAATTCCTTGGACTGTTGATGTTCAAGAATTGAATAACCTACTCTCGAACTTTCGATATAAATGTGGAGATTTGATCCATGAGTGAGAAGAAGAAGGTTTTGGACGTCTATGAACGATGTTATTTGTTAAACTGACGAAGCGAGAATAAACAAGATTTCAGACGTCGTCATCCTTGAGCAAATTTACCGCTTAAATTTCATTTTCCCGCTATAAACGACGTCCTCGTTCCAGACTCTCCGCGATTACTTGACGTCGTCATCGTCCCTTTCGTCGGAGTTGCTTAAGCTCCTAATAATGACTGCCTCGCTGCAACCTCGTTCCCAGGGTCTCTCATCTTCCCGTCCCCTGGAGCGAGCAAGGAGAGACCCTGGTTTAGGCTGGTCACGTGTTTCGAGAGCAAAAAAATTCCTTAGGGACGAGTCGTTTGTTTGCTCGACTTTTGCCTCGTATGCTTTGTCATCTTCAAATCGACGCTATCGTTGTTCAGGTCGCCACGTTTTATAGCAGCCTTTAAGTCGCTATATCTCGGAGTTGGTATTGTAACCTTAATTTAAAACCCAAACAGGTCCAGTGTTTAGAAGCGATGTATTCGGGCACAGATGTTGTGGCCGTTTTACCGACGGGATACCAAAAAACTTTGATTTTTCATCTTCTTAATTCTTCACTCTTCGAGAAGTTAAACAGTCAACGACCTGTACCTTCCTTGTCATTTCGTCCAGTTGTTTATGTCGTTTCGCCTTTGAATACCTTTATTAAAGATCAAATAAGAACGAGCACCGGCAGCCGTAGGTTTTTTGTGACTAAATTGAACAATGGCACGTCAAATTATGTAAACAAAGGAAACCGAACAGTTACGTGTAATCGCGTGCGCATATTTTTCCTCTTCTGAAGGAAATAGGTACTAGAGAAAGAGAGATTGGTTAGACGAGCACAAAAACTAAATCTGTACCAATTTTCCTGGTCATGGACAACATCTTCGCAAACATATCTGACAGCGGCTGAGTCAATCGAAGGTAGCTCATTCTGAAAGGAATTTGTCACCTTTCTAAAAATACTCGCAACTCAGAAGCCGCAAAGAAGAATCTGGGACCGTGAAGACTTAACAAAACACAAATCTGGCAAAACACAATCGAAGATACAGTTGTCTACCTCTTTTCCAGCCAAAGACTGCATTTGTGTTGGTGCTTTTACGAAATTTAGACCGCGACAGCTTCTCTCAGATTCCAGCTTGCATCATAGCCAGGGTGCGTGACACAGACTGTGATATTTCTGTACATCGCTTCACCGTTTCGATAAAACTCTGACTTTCGCTGATCACCGTTTTGAAAGAAATAAAATTTTTCAAGCGTCTTTTCAAGGCTTACATAATAGATGTGGAAAAAATTTTTCTTGTCTCAACGGCCGGCCATAAATGTCCTCGGCGGCGAGCGATGCGCGATTTCCTTTCGCATAAACTTTCTTCGAGAAAGATACGTCTCCAACTGATTTACGAAGCCTGCAACAATTGATATTTACCGTACTGAAAGATTTACTGATCTTTTTCGGCGTCTGCTGAATATTCTCAGTTGACATTCGGTTCGAAGCGCTTCACGTGTAGTTTGTTTATATTGCCAATAAGCTACGCTCGCACGTGGACTAAGTGGAGAGAAAATCCCACTTATCTGCCTCTCCCTCAAACCGCTAATTTGAAATCTCCTAAAAATCTGGGAGACACGTGACCAGCCTAAACCAGGGTCTCTCCTCGCTCACTCCAGGGGGCGGGAAGATGAGAGACCCTGGGAAGGAGGTTGGACTCGCCGCTGTAACTTTGAAGCACGCGAGCATCTTCAGGAATTTTCTCCAAGTGCCGCTTCTTGAGAAAATTCTCTCCCTTAAATCTCGCCGGAGACCAAATTTTCTCTGCTGTGTCGAGCCTCTGGAAACTCAGCGTGATTTTCTCACCATTCTTGGTCTCTCATCCGGTAGTTAGGTTTATTTTTTACAAAACGAACCCTCCTTACACATTGCTTCTCCGCAGAATACTTCATCTTGGTATTCCAAAACCGTTCTCCTCTTTCTGTTTCATTCTCCATGCCGAAATACCTCTAACAGAGTTTGTTTGATGTCTTCGCGCTGTCATTATTTGCCGCCACTTTTAAAGAGGATTTTACTTTGCGTGCCAACTGCCGCTGGCAATTTCTGCGCAAGCAAGCATCTGAGTTTCGGGAGGAAAACACTAGGCAACTGACCATCATTTGCTTGGGTGCTAGGAATTCATCTACAATGACTGATCTGCGGCTCCATATTCATGATTTCCGTGCCCCATATCCTGAGCCACCTCTGCCGGATCTGCTATGATTCCAGTGTGTTCTATTTTAAATTTGTCTTCTAGGAACGCCTTCTGCTTAGCACTAAAATGACAAACCTTTCTCGAAGATCGCAATGCCCAGCTCTGCGGTAACGCCTGAACTCTTTAATCTACAGTCGCAGAAGTGGTAATATAGGTCTGTGCACTAGATCCTTCCTGATATTTTCAAAGGCATCTTTGCCTTGTCGAGAAGCGAGTGCCTTTCCTCTGTAAATATGCACTTGCCGTACTGTATACGTCGCAACACTTTGCAGTGGTGCTGAAAAGTGCTCACGTATCCTTCAACTCAAAAAGAAAAAACCTCGGCGTGTTTGTTGGCAATGGATGCAACTTCTCTTCTTAAACGATATCTTCTGTCTTTTCTTGAAGAGGAGACTGCTTTTTGTCAAACAAAAGGATGTCTTAGAATTCTCCAAAAGAAAAGTAACTGTCGGGAAAGGCTGAATCCCTCTTGGAGCCCATCAGTTTTAATAAAAAAAAAAGATAAAAAGAGATAAAAATGTGGCCATAAAAAATGACTATAAATAACGCGCGTGATAAATTAACATTTGGTAAAAGTGAGCAAGAATTATAAGCAAAGAATACCAGTGTTTGTGGTAACTGACGTGTGCTTTGCAATTGTGGCCCAGGACATGGTGGTCCGCATGTCGTGTAATCCGAGAGAAGCAGAAGGCAGTTCACGACAGCATTTCGTGAAGCGAATGCGAAATCTATGTTTGGCGCTAATGCATGGTATGAACAAATTCATTAATAATACTCAAATTAAAGTGTAAATATGGCAAACATATTGATTTGATGGTTGATTACCAGTTTCAAATTGTATCCGTATCGTACAGGACGATTTTGGGTTTGGCTTGTTTTGTTTGGGAAATAACAGCTAACATTTTATATATCAGGTAACCTGAGAAACAGAAACAACGAAAGTTGAACTAAACTAGCTTTCTATCCAGTGTTAAAACGATCTTTGGCCCCACGGCGGCTTGATGTCTTTTCAACGTGCGCATTGTTGATTTTGCACCTCCAATTGCGTTACAAGGAATGGCGTATTTTCACCTCTGTGTAACTTTTGTTTGTTGTCCTATAATTTCGTAGTCTTGAGTAGCCCAAACATTTTATTGGATCTTTGTGAATAAGACGCTTTTTTCTTTGCTGGATTAATTTGGTATAGCCCCAGGCCATGTCCCAAGATGCGATTTTACCCTCTCAATTTTCCCATTTCTTTGTGCGCCTATATGAGTGGAATAATGAAAATAACAAAAATTTTCCAATAACTTAGTTCGCGACAATTGGACAGATAACACTTCAGACTGTTCGTAAATACGTGTTCTTTTCATTGAGTAAATTTTTGGTCTCATTTACCGGTTTCTTTATTCTCTAGCAACGTACAAACTATGGGTTTTCTGGACCTATACTAGTGAACTCTGATATGAAAGCCGCCAAATCGATTTTTCCCGCCGTTCGCGTAAAATAAAAATGCAATGGAACTTAAAGCATTCTGTCTAAAAATAGTTTATCGAGACCTATTTTTTGGCAAAGCTTGGGGATTTTCGACTTTTTCATATTGCACACCTCCAGGCGTTATTTAGGGGTGACCGCTCTAAAGTAATTAATTTATTTTGATCTGCGAAAAAATTCGGCCAAAGTCGCTCACCATGTAAAAGTTTGTTTTGAATGATGCCATTTTATTACTTTCCTTCAACTTATATCCAGAGTTATAGCCTCAAATTTCTTAAAAGAAAAAAAACAGCTTCTTCCTGTTCAATGTTGTAGACTTTTCTCATCCACGAAATATTTCTATCAGATTTAAAAAGCAATTATCAACTAAAAGACTTGGAAAAAGGACAAAGTGGAAACAACACACCAGACCCCAATTGCACCCTAATTCTAGCGCATCCCTTAATCCAGTTTAACAGAAATATAAACAATAGTAAACAGTGAAATTCAAGTACGGTTATAAGAAACCGGATGTCTCTATAAAGGCCTTAAAGAATCCGTGGAGAATGGTGAGGTATCTAGCACCGTTCAGTAGTTTGTGATAATGTGCAGAGAAAAGAGCTGAGGTGTTCACCACTGGTATTTTGTTACTTTATTGAGCTGAGGAAACGAGGTTCGTGGTTCCAAAGTCTTGAACATTTTTTTCAGATCAACAAAATTTGTAAAACCCTCGTATACCGTGATAATGTTTCATAGACGCTTGGAGAGAAATTAAGGGATATGACACATTTTCAATTAGTCGTTTACGCCTTAGGTTTAAATGACTGGCTCATTTAAACTGGGTTTTCACTATAGGTGTCACTGAGCTGTTTTTTTTTTTGCAAGGAAGAATAAACACAAGAAGAATGAAACACAGCCTTGAACACTGAACTACATAGAATATTCTTGACTTGATAGCGAGAATATTTAAAGAAGAGGGGAAGGGTCTTAGGGTAACTGTGACCCTAGAATGATCCCTCAACAAATTTCCATACAAATTTTTCTTCAATAATCCATTTTTGCGAACGAATACAATGCATGTTTTAGAGGAAACTTCATAGTCTGTGTTTTAGTGCGGCTTTATTGGGACATGACCAATGATGTGCATGAAACATGCAATACAATATAACCCACGCATTTAAATGTCTGTTTTGAGGGTGGGATTTGACTTGTTCCTCTTACACCAATATTAAGAAAGACTCCAAACTTACAGCGTTTCCAGCTGGTTATTGTGACTGAAAATGCCTGACGGTAATTTCTTCAACTGGTTGTTGCTCAGGAGCCTGTCAAAATTTAGTAAATGTAGTGTCAATTACTTAGTATTTGACAACAAAGTTTAATCAGAGTAAATGTGCTTGAATCTATTCCTGATGTACTGATACGAGGGTCTAAAACATACACTTCGTTATCAAATCAATGTTGTCATTGATGTGATATCTCAGTTTTAGTCTGACATCTCGAGGCATCAGAGAGAGTAACAAGCTATAATCTGGGACGATATTAATGGAGGCAAATTTGACCTGTTTTAGCTCTGAAAACAACTTGATTTATTTACAAATGCTTTTTCACAATCCTCCTATTACGAATTGTTGTAATACGTAAGGCTTGACATTACACACTGTCATGTATTGTAGTCCTCATAATAATCCAAGCAACACTGAGTAGGGGATAAAGGGTGAGTAAATTAACAGCAATGGTTTGGAGCGGGAAATATTGGAATAGTCATATTATGAGAATAGTTTGTTGAAGATTACATAAAACGTATTTTGTTGTATATGCACAGATTCATATGGTACGATCAGGCTTATTTCGAAAGACAGAGACAGGGAATAAAATTTGTATCTCTGCTGAGGATTAAACAGCTGAAGCTTTTAAAAATCAAAAAAGAAGCCTGACATAGTAGTCTTGCATTCAAGCTGTATTAGACAAACTTTGCTTATTTTATTATTAATAATGTCCACTCTTAAGGGTGGATAAGTGGGATTATTTGCACACAAAGGCAGATTTGTCTAAATGGGAATAAGCAGAAAGTTTGAATGTTTTAGATAAAGCTGCTATCATATTCTATCCTTTTCTTTCCACTATTGGTTTTAAACAATTTTCTTTACCTTTGCACCTAAATCTTAACAAAATACTTCTGGTTCAATATTGAACACCTTTTTAATACGTTGAATCTTCCTACCGTTCCACGCTAAATGAAAACGTAATATTAAAAGGGTTGGAAAACTTCAAAATAACTTATAATAGAAGGAAACAAGGTAACCAAGTTCTTGTTACAATGTGCCTGAAGAATCAGAAAAAAATGTGACTCAGAACCTTTCCTTTCGCTTACTATCGTTTCTTTTGCCCAAGCATTATCGGGGCCACTATATTGCATTCCTTTTTGAAAGTCACCTTTTTCTACTTTGCAACCGCAAAACTCCACCCCCCTCCCCCCCTTAAGAGTTTATCGAGCCCAAATGATTTGTGATCTTTTTTCCGTGTCTTCTGAAAACTCCGATACCAAAAACAACTCTCCTTCTTACGCTGTAGTTTTTTTGTCATCATTTTTAATATTCTTTTTAGCAAGCAAGTAAATATTATTCGAAATTTTGTTCGCATTGTAACCAAAAACAAAATATCCCATGCGGTAAAGAACAATAATATGAAAGTTTGAAAATTTTGATGATATTCTATTAGATATATATACTGTATGTGTCATTGCCCCTGATTATATGTGCTTGGGCTGACTTGAAGTTGACAAATGAAAATGTAATTAAACGATATCTCTTATATTACCAATTATATTCTTCTCATGTGAGTCTCAGATAGATTTATTCGATTTATAATGTTTCTCTTTTTACCATAGTCACCTTATTTCTTTTAGAATTGAAGGACTCAAGTATTATTTACGTTTATGGTTCAGCACTGAGTTTTCTCCGGCTGTTATTGGTTTAAATCGATCACGTGACGCGATAGTGTTCATCCGTGGAGAGAAACTATCAGCCCATAGTGCCCGCCCGCGGAAAATACCCGGATGGATAGTGCCCGTCCGCGGAAAATACCTTGATTGATAGTACTCATCCGTGAAACGTTTTGAATAGTTTAACGGCCGCGAAGTTAGGGAGATCTGAAAAACAGTGACTTTTTAATTCTGACAGGTATAACGTATTATTTAGCCAATCTACGGTTGCGAATTATTGACATTTGTGACAAGCTGTAGGCGCGGAAGAAAATTTAGCGGTGAAAAAGAAAAACAATAGAGTGTTTATGTTTCGGAATTATCGCTCTGATAGTTGCCCCTTCGAAATTTGATATTCCTAAAACTAGCATATTTTCCCTCGAAGCTTCGCTTCTTGGGAAGATATTTGTTTTAAAAACATCAAATTTCCGCGGGGCAACTATCAGCCGGTAGTTCCTCGACAGAAACTCTCTATTGTTTAAATATATTTCGTTACAATATCTCTGAAGCGTTATCGACTAGCGTAATTTACTTTTTATTGGTAGAGATATTGGGCTAAAGCCCCTTTTCCTTTTAACCTTTCACCCATGCCCCCTACAAAAAACTTTAAATTCACAGCAAACAAAAAGATTGTCACTCATTTTATGTCTTGTCCTGGTAACCCGTAAAACTTTTACCGCGAAAGGACGCTAGGGAGTTCACGCCGGCAGAATCAAGCGGATGTGGACGAGTTTCCTCCCACCTAGAATGGAAGAAATAACCCTCCAGTGGCTACGCAACTTTCCTTCCCGCCTCCCTCCTCCCGCCCTAAAACTCGAAGGGTAACCAGGCTAAGAACCTGTGGATTGGGTTGATATACATATATCATAACGATTGTCTGATTGCCGACTACAAAGTGTTGCCTTATCTATCAATATTTTATTTTAAACAATAGTACATTTTTTTTAACTTTGGTGAATATGTCTGATGATTTCAGTGTAGTAACTGTTACAACTATCTCTTCGAAACTTTCGTTTTCCCTGTGCATTGTCCTTTTACATTGCCTGCAGGATTAAAATTAGGAGGAATAGTCTTCACTTTTGACTTACAGAGATCCTAGGTTAGGATTGTTCATGAATATCTCTTTTGGCAAGTCCTCCAACTGGTTGTTCTGCAAGTACCTGTCAACAAATGATGGCAGTTAGTTTGTCTAACGGGCGTTCAGCTACATTGCTGATATAAATGCATTATCGTTATCATCAATACCTTCAAGTGGAAAGAAATGTTTTGGATAAGAAGCAAAGCTACTGATACTGCAAGAGATTCATATTTTGAGCCAAAAGTGTCCACTGCATTATTACATTTCGTTGATCGCGCGGAGCCGATATATCAGACATCCATCCATGCAACATGTATTAACCATTGGCCAATCCTATTTCTGAGAGTCCACAGGGCGTTCGTGTTTTCTTTGGTGGCATTTCTTTTACCATTAAGAAATGAACTGAGAACACAGTCGTTTTCAAGGAGCATTTGAAACAGTGTATCGCAGTTTTTGTAATTTTTGCAATTAATTTACAAATGTCATTATGGGCCAGCCAAAGACCAGCGCGTGGTAACGATGACTGAAACCAGATCAGGTAGAACCTGTCAAAACATCACAGTGTCGGTGTGTTGATAATATATTTTTGTTTTGACATTTCGTTTACGCCAATTTGGTCTCCCTCAATTTAGAACTTTAAGAAGTTTTCAAGGTTTTCTTTTAAGTCGAATGATCTGGTTACTTTACTAATCGCTTTTTGGTCTCTTGATAGTTTGGTTAGAATGACGTCTCCGTGTTTAGTTTTGATAGAAAATTATAGTTAGAGTTTTAGTTCAGGATAAGACACCGTGTAATCCTGATCCTTTTTGGAATAAAAGACAAGTCTAGATCGTAATTCTCGATAAAGTAGTCACGATCCGCGAGCAACAATAAGCAACAACTTTTAATACGCTCAGGATTTACGGATTTGCATGCATATATATCGCATGTATTTAATTTATTCTAGGATACGCAGTTCTTTTGTTGGTTAAGAGTAAGTGTGTAACGGATGCAAGTAAACGCTTTTCAATTTAACCGCGGTGTACTACACTAGGTTCGCACAATACTTTGGTAATTTCTTCAAGTATAGATTCCAGTTCTCCGCTTTAATATAGGAACGCTCCAAGGACTAGGATAAAAAAGAAATAAACAAAGAAACAGTTGCAGAAAAAATGATTTTTCTTTTAACTTTTGTATGATATATCCTTGATATATATTAATCCGGAAAGTACTGAAACTAGAGTGTATTTTATTTCAGGCCTACATGTATCTAGAATATAAATGTTTCTTTGGTAGTAGGGCACACTTATGCAAGTGTATTTTCTTATATTTCCTGACGAGAACTTATTACACATTCTAATCATGAGCAATTAGTTGTAATTCGACCAAGTAGATAAAGAGGTCATGTGCAAGAGTGTTCACCCCAAGTTTGCAGATTTAAGATAGCGCATACGGTTACGATAATCTCTACCCTTGTAATATGAACCCAGCTGCTAGCGATACAACTGGAGGTGAGCACATTCGAACAATTCCGCGAAGAAGCTCTTGAGTACGGTTGAGAACTTATCGCCGATCTTGTAGATCGAGTCTTTGACAAGTTAAAAAGCAATATTGATACTAAACTTGGTGCCTTTAGGAGCAGTATTCATTTCCAAAGTATCATTTCCGGATAAGGATATCGTATCGTTTCTGGATACCTGTGGACATTGTCTTTTTTTTTGCTAAGGATTTATGATTACTTGACCCGGAATTGATTTAGGTCAACTTTATTACGGTGCGTCTTCACAGCCAAACAAGTTCTGTGGAATCCTATCGTCTTTTTAGTACAAATGGAAATATTTCACAGATTTTTTCTTTGGGTGACATTTGACGATGAGTCGTTCTCGATTTTGATGTTTGATTGTTTAATTCTAGGTCCTTGACAGTTGAATTTTAGTAGGAAGATATCAAAACTTTCTATTTTTTTAACATAAATAATTTCTCCAGTGATTTTCAGATCAAGCATTTCTCTGGAGAAATGCATTGAGGCCTAAGTCGAAGACCTTTGACAGTTGTGAGATCCAAACAATATCTTAATACCCGAAAGCATAGTCACAGAATCAGATGATGAAAGAGATTAAAAAGCTGCGGGGGATTACCGTACGTGAACACAGGCTCGCGCCTGCACTCTCCTGCTCAAAAATTAATAGAAAATTAATGGAACAGTTGAAAAATAAATAAACTCCGTTGTGGCTTGCTGGTATGTCGGATGATAATGTCCTTGGCTGAGAGATTATCCTCAAAATTTGATATTTGCCCTCGAAGCTTCGCTTCTCGGCTAAATATTCATTTTTCGGACAATCTCTCAGCCGTGGACATTATCAGCCGACATACCAGCCGCCGGCCCGAAGAGGTTTATTTACCAAATACCACAGGGATTTTTAAAATGAAGAGTTCAATGAGGGACGGTGAACGATGTACAATTATGATAAATTCTGGAAAGAAAATGCATAGATGTTTCACATTTCGCGCACCGTGCACTCTCGTACTATCCCGGTATCTATTTTATTCGTGAGCTTTTGTACTTAAAATATGATGGTGTGAAAAAAAAAAAAAAAAAAAAAAGATTGGAATAGTTTTTAGAATCTGCACGCGGAAATATTGTAATTGTTGCTGATACAAAGTAGTAAAAATCATTTTTGTACAATTAATTAATTAATTGATTAATTAAGCACGATGGCCGGTTGCCATGTAAATTCCTCCCGTTACTATCTTAGAGGTCGCGTGACGACGCTTTTAGGGCTTGAGCAGGTTTAAACACGAATGCGCGCTATAAATTGATTGGCTCCGCCCCTTGATTTCAGCTCAAATGAAAGAATCATCCAATATTGCGACCAACGGTCTGACCATAAGTGAAACGGTGTGCATGGAAGATGCAGTAAAAGTATTATTTTGGCTCAAAAATTCGAAGATATTGAGTCTTCTTGACTCTAATATCCATAATTTAGCTTATTTGGATTTTATTTGGCACAGACACAACGTTCGGCCGTTCAAAGTGCGATCTACGGTCGACTATGCAGTCGTACAGTTGTCTTTTCAAAACTCGCACCGTGTAACTTCGGCTTATATTCCCAAGCACCTCGTACACTTCGGTTGGCTGAGCCTTCAGATTATTCCCACTGAAACTAGCGGCGTCATAAATACTGTATGCGCAATATTAGCAGCCAGAATTTCACAACTCTAGTGGTTGCTCGGCAATATTCTTAGCTGTCGCTGCTCGAGGGATATTGTAAATTTTGTGCGTTATGGCTGACGGAAATAATCCATCTATACGCAAGAAAAAGTGTCCAACAGATCGAGGTCTTCAGTTCTCTTTCAACAGAGGGCTTCCTCAAGAGAGCAGACTTCTTGGCATCAAATACCGCGTCAAAAGGCGAGTTAAATCTAGCAAAAGCGACCTCAAGTACACAGAATGCGGATCTGATAGAGGCTCTCCTGTTGGTTTTTGAGGAGAAAATGGAGAGGAAAGGACTGACATCGAGCCAACTGAGCTTATCATCAACTGGTAGCACAGCTAGTCCGGACCCCTCTCTTGTTTCTACACCATCTACCACACGGTTTTCTTTTCCTTCATCGTCTTCCACTCCGTCTTCGCGTATTTTTTTGCCTTTCTCTGATGCCGTTTCTCCAATTTCCCCTCCACATGCAGAACATACACCACAAACAATGCAGATCACAACGCCTTCAGCAGAGAACGACCCCATATAAGACAACATTGGGTGAGAGGGAGAAAAAACCTTTGACGCAGGCTAGCAATGCACTTTCTCTAATGCTCCTAAAGTCACGTTGTATTTCTTCTCGCAAGCAAATGGCTGTCAACAAGAGTTTACAGAAAGCCAAATGATGATCTCTCCACGAAAAAACCTTAAATGAAACTGAGCAGTTTCTTATTCGCTTTCTCTCTTACCTGAATTCTAAAATATCTCTTGTTTAATTTAATTCAACAGTCTTGAAAAAGCATTGTTATGTAACTTTTGTGAATATGGTTTTCAATGAGTCCATGTCTGCTGCCCATGAAGAAGTGAAAAGCACTCCTGGTTATGTTGTAAATGGAGAGGTACAAGTTGATTTCAATTTTATTTTGTCTTTGTCCACATACTTATACACCAGTCTGAGAGTATGGAAGGTGCATGCATGAGTTTTGTTCATTTATTCCTTTTTGCAAGCCAGGATCTCTGCAAGCAGTCAATTTGATGCATGGGATCTAGTAGACTTCTGCAAAGTTCTGCTGACTAGCACATCTAAGCATACAATATCTGACATCACATTGTAAACCCTGAGAAATTTGTGAGTACAGAAATGAGTTCAATGTTATGTTTTGATATCTACCATTTCTTCCTGTAGTGTGTTAGTACACATGCAAGGCATGATTCGAGTAGATCAGCAGCACACACGAAGGTGTCGGCCCTTTCTTTTGTAAGATGCTTTTGAACTCTTTGTATGATATGTTGAACCTTGATACACTCAATGTTATTCCTAAAAAGATTTTTATTTTTACTGATTCTGTTTAGGACCAAAAAGTTTTAGGAGTTGTAAACTGGATTAGGGCTAGTGAAGCTTAAGCAGTGAGCCATGAAGTCCCTATGACAAAAGAGCTGCTGACTTTTATAACTGAGTCCCATGGTATGATAAATTTGCATCCTCAATAATATCCTATCATTGATGTGATATGAGTATGGAGGACAGAAAAATCCTTTATAGTGTGACTTAAGTAATTCCCTTGTTTCTTTGTTTATTTATTTCTAACGTGTACTTCTCCATGACGAAAAGTCCACTCAGTGAGCAAGAAATTCAGGCTTACCTGCTGATTATTGCTGACCATCATCACGTAATTTGAATGACTGTTTGTTGAGAGAATGAGTAGTGGTCATAAAGTACAAAGAGTTTTTCTCAGGTTACTCCTTTAAATGAGCAATTTTAGGAAACCAATATTGTTATTATTAATTTTTGATCTTATGAACAAATTGTGTTATGTGATCCTAACAAGACATAGCATAATTCATGAACTCAAAGATTGCACAATAGCTCTCTATAAAAATGGAAAACCAGAAGCATTATAGTTAGTATTATTAATACTGATCTATTAATTTGTTTTTCTATAACTTTCTTTGTTTATGACTCAGGGAAATCAATTGCCATGCGGAGTCACGGTGCATGCAGAATGGCTACACAATGAGCAAAAGTTTTAACGAAACCTGAAGCTGTTGCTGCATATAGGAAAGCCATTATGAGCACCTCAAAATAAAGACATGCACATGATTACATGCGGGTAATTAATATGCACATGTTAGTGTATGTTTTTGTTTCTTTTGCATGAAAAAGTTTGCCTCTTCCAAATTAGTGATGTTGCACTAAAGGCCATGAAAGAGTTGCAAAAAATTAATGTTCCAGTTACAGAAAAAGCCACTCAAAATCAGTTACCTTCTGCAGTGTAGGGAAACATAATGGATTGAATCTCTCTATTCAGTGATGCTCATTTATGCTGCTAAGCGGATCCATTAAGGGGATGACACCTACATCAACATGCGCATGGAACTAGCCACTCTTGATTGGGTAAAAGACTTATGCTGACGTTAATTCTGCGCAATTGCTTTGGCAATTTTTGAATGCTATGCTCACTCTTTCTTATTGACTTATTTCTTTGCAAAATAAAAAATGTAAATAGAGAAGTATTGTCTCCGCAGATGTACAAACATGCCAGGCATCTGAATCGCCCGGCAGAGATCAGGGTGCTTACTGGAAAAAAATTCAAACTCAGGGAAACCATCTGGTCTACCTATTCTAATCTAAATAACTGATGTCCATTCTGGTTACCAGTGATTCTGAATTTCTGTGATGATTTTGAATGGGAGCCCAAATGTCTGATAAAAGATGTGAAGTAACTGGGCAAGAATAATTCTACCAAATGCTGGTACTAAGCAGTGAAACATTCATGAGACAGTATTAATTAAATATTACTTAAGGGATTTTTCCATGCAGTTTTAGTGATGTTTCCACCTCTTCATTTTCTTTTCACTCTATATGTTTCATGAACTTATTCAATTGTTATTTATAATTGCTCTTCTTGACATTGGCATTTGTATGAGAATTTCCTTATTCCCTTTTATGCCCCATGTAAGGAATGCCTGGAGGGTTGGGAAACCTTGACCTCACATCTTTCATAACACAATTGGGTATCTTTTCCCGCACTGCATTAACCTGGTGCCCAAGTTCCATTCTTCTGGCCAGGTAAACAGGGTCTTTCCAGAGCCCACACTTCGTTAGAGATCTCCAGTTAATCTTATAATCTTTACAACGTTGCACGTGATTTTTTATATGCGCTTCTTTGGACTAAAGAGCTTTTTTTTACAACCGTTTATTTTACATTGGATAAAGCTTACCAACCTTCTTTTTTTTTATATTGCGTGGCTATGGCCTTTCACTTCCATGGCAGAAGAAAAAAAATCAGGCTTTTCGACTTACTGCTCCATGAAATGACTTGTCTACGATAGGTACGCTATTGGATGGGGCGTAGGATTTAACCACTTTCGTAAATGGCTGCCGGATTAATATTCTTTTGTTTAAATTTAAATTTAGCCTTTCTGGCCTCGCTTGAGATAATGTATTCTTTTGAATTTTGTACTGGAAAACAGGGCTTGAAAGGCTAATTTAAATTTAACCTATTGACAGTGCGCCTGTATGCGCCCATGGGGACCCAAATCCTTTCTACGCCTTGTGACGTCATCACTTTTAGCCCTGGAGCACGAACTTGAGCACGTACTTGAACAGATTGAAAATATATTACAAACGATACCAGTATTAGGGCAATTGAGTGAAGGAGATTGGAGAAATAGCCAAAAAACCATGTAACTTTGACCTGAAAATCTGCACGAAAATCTTGTTCCATTACCACCTACCTTTCTGAGCATGTGGTTTGAAAATAATGTGTAGTTTCTGAAAAATCTCTACACCAAAATGAGGCCTACTAAATTTACAGCAAGTGAGGAGAAAAATCAGGCAAGGAGAGGGCAAAAAAAAGGGCAGGAGAAAGAGAGAAAAGTAAAAGTCGTAAGTAGGGCATGTCGAAATTTTACTTTCTGCGCGTGACCGAGATTTTCAGGCCACCATTTTGCATTTGGATCGAAAGGCCGTGGAGTGCATGAGCTGTCAAGGGGTTTTTGGTTAGTTTGAGCTCTTAAAACCACAACAGTGACCCAAAATCTGCTCGACTAGCTTCAAAACACAGTTTTCCACAAAAGCTGCAGCCATTAATGGGTTAAACAAAGTAATATTAATCTGGCAGCCACTTATGAAAGTGGTCTATGAGGGGCCAGTTTCTTCAGGGTATTTTTGAGAGAGCCATTAATTATTATCAAAATTCAGAAGATCTACTGAAACTGTCTGTGCCACTTAAATATAGAAATCTTGTCTGTAAAAACAAGGTTGGTTTTTTTAATACTGAAAAAGTAGTCTGGCTGCCACGTAACATTAAATCTCTTGGAGTTGACTTGAGGATACCCAAGTTTAGTCTCTCAGTTGATAATGTAGACAAGTGTTTTTAAAAGTTTAGGCATCGGTCATGTCACACAGATCGCAGGGGCATCAGGTGTTTCTCGCACAGTCACTGGCCTGGTGTTTATGATTATTGATTTGCACATGAGAGTTCCCCATCTTTCTTGTAAACTTGTCTGGTTCAATGAAAATGAAAATCACTTACTTTTTCAGTTGTCAGATGATGGAGCTCCTGAAACAAATGAGCTAACAATGTCAATTGGAAGTATGGTGTGCTGGAACGTTGGTGATCAGGTATAAGTGTAAAAGAGAAAGATCAAATAATGGAAGCAGCTCACTGAAGAGATGAAAATGTTTGAAGGTAATGTTTTGACTGTTTGTGATAAGGAGTGCACTGTTAAATTTTAGCCAGGAGCAGGCATGTCCTGGCAGAGCGGGGCTGCCAATAAACAACGAGGCAGCTACATATCCTTCCCCAAATGCAAATGTTCATAAAGGAAACATGGCCACTATGGGGGGTAGTATTGGAATGGGTAAAGACGACACCTAGAAACCTTACACTGAGGAAATGAGAACCTCTAATACTGAAAAGATAAACAATTGTCTTGCCTCTCTTCCCCCAAACCTTTCAGAAAAAAAAAATTGAAATTCCAGAAAGTTACAGTTCACGGCTGAAAATGGCATCCGACAGTTTGGTCTTCCTAGGAATGGGCATTTTCCAGACAGGTTAAGGCCAGAACCCATGCATTGTAAGATCAATGCCTGGCAACATTATATTGATCTTCAGTACTTAGAGGCAGTGGGAAGAGAAACGTCTGGTCCATTTGTTTCTGCTCTGGGAGCACCTATAGGGAATAAACTCTTTTGAGGGTTTCTGGTAAAGACAGTGTTGGGGGGCGTGCTAGGAAGCAGGGGATGCTGCAGAAATCAGAGGTGGACCTAAAGCAATACCTGCAGAAGAGAAGTTCTCCTCATGTAAGGCACGCATCAGGTAGGGAGGGGGGGGGGGTGTGGACTGGGATACTTGGCTTCAAGAGTAAAAGAACATTTTAGTGATGAAGCAAACAGGTATAACAATTTACCAGTGAGGCTTATTGGTAATGAAGCCATTACACTGGCCAGATATTACTATCGTTTAGTTGACACTTAAGAAAGTCAATCTGGCTCTTAGCAAGATTGGTGAGTATCTGAGGAGTGTTGGGGGGCGTTTTCATAGAATAGAGACCAATTATACCCAGGTTGCAGAACCGCAAGAAATGTGTAGTATGTATTTTAACTTGATGTCTTTGCTTTTTTCATCCAGTGTTAATGTCACAACATGGACAGTTGGATATGCCATTCCCTATCATGCAAATTTGCTTTTTACAAGGTATAGGGTGGGTTATGGCATTGTCTCTTTGCAGGCTAAAGGGGCCAAGCATTCTAGAGTGAGGAAAGATTTGACCTTAACTAACCGGTCAAATGTAATTAGTACCGCCAGTGGTAAATGGTGGCAAGTAATGCGAAGTGATTATGTTCGCTCATTTTACCTCCCAGAACATCAACCAATGCCCTCTTCTTATACCTCACACTACCAATCATGTTCTCCACCACATTGTTACCAATCAAATGTTTCAAATTGTGGTGGAAATAAAGAAAAATAATGATTTGCTCAGTTGTCAAGTTTGTTTGTCTAGTATTGACCTGGTGACTTGTGCAAGCAGCAGAGGCGCGACAGAATCAATGTTGTGTGCACTAAAACCCATTGTCTGTAAACAGTGCAATACTCGCTTTGCTGATAACTTATCACTGTGGTCTCATGTAAAGTTCTCCAATGCCACTGAGGTAAGAAGTAAAGCTATCAATCTAACTTTGATGACAATACCTGGTTTCAAGGAAGCTTTACGCAGTAGAGGATTAATCACTGGAGGTAATAAGGAAATTCTAGTTAAGCGCATTGCAGATGCATTGGCTTGAGAAGGGTACTTGAGTTATTTTTTAATCAAAAGTTTAAATCTCCCAAAATATTTGATGTGAAGTGTATTTTTCTCGGTCAAGTTGGTGCACAATAATTATAGCATACTTGCTATGAGAATGATAACTAAGCTCTCAACAAATTCTGTGCACCAGTAATGTGAATAATATGCCTACTCAATAAGAAAAATATTTTAAAATTGGTGCAAAATTGTTTAAATTAGCTTTTTTTGCTAGAGAGGTTAAATGTGTCGGAATGCAAGAGTACCGTTGTCACTAATATAACTTGGTATGCACTGATAAATTACAGAGCTTTACAAATCTTTATAAACCCTTTTTTATTTTTGTTACTGACTTGCATTTTAGAGGAAGGGATTCTGCTCTAGTGTATTTATGGAATTTTGTACATAAAGGTTTGACCACTAAACCCTTTATATGCTACCAACAGTACAAATCCTCTCCATACTGTTCTCAATACAGTTTCCAATGTGCTGACAAGGAGAATTTGTTTAACAGTCAAGAGCTTCTTTAGTTAGTAATTATTTGCTTCATTCTTGTGACTTTATGTTTAATTTTGGGTTAATTTTTTAAGAAGAAATTAGATGCTGATCACTGTTAGGGGTCAAATGGTTAATAACTAATGACTCAGCATTTTGCTTGTTATGTTGACACAATGTATTTGCTTTAGGAATGGATTAGTCTAAAATAAAAGGTACAAAAGGTTGCAGCTTGATAGTTTTAAGAGCAGGATGAAGTATACATAGGTAATTGAGATTTGTATTTAAAAGGAGTAATTCTCTGTACTGATAGGATAGTTATTTTCATAAATGAATCAGACATCATCGTTAGTCAAATAATAAACAAGTTTAGGTAAAACCATACTTCTATTTATTTACTCCATTGTATTTCTGTCCACAAGATATGAAGATTAAAGTTTCAAATATATGCTTGTATTAAAACATATTTTCTTCAGAATTCTGTTTCAGATTACATTCAGGGTTGTCATTCTTTTGCTATATGAAAGTTTCGTGACAAGGTCTAACAAAACATTAGCAAGTCCTGCTGTTACCTAATTAACTGTCAAGCTAAATAGTGTTCAAATTCAATAACTTTTGTAAATTTGAGTCCTTTGCGAATCCTTCTCAATCATAGCGTAGCACGTAAAATGTGGTTGTTACCCTTTGTTGTTTTACTGAGTAAATCATTTGAAGCGGCTTAGTTTGCGTGACAACAAGAATTGACTTGCCGCTGTAACTTTCAAGCACGGACCACCCTTAGGAATTTTCTCGGAGTTCCGCTTCTTGAGAATGTTCTCTCCCTTAAATCTCGCAGGAGACTACATTTTCTCTGCCGTGTCGAGCCTTTGGAAATTGAGCGTGATTTTCTCATCATTCCTGGTTGTTTCCACGCTTCCCCCGTAGCCTTGTACTAAAAACCCAGATATGCCTAAATATTTGAAATAGCATAAATAGCATGTTTGGCGCCATGAGACCGGTCATTTTAGAGCAAGCGAGCTTAGTATTAATAGAGAGCCCGATTTCCTTACGGAAGCCATCCACCAGGGGACTCACAAGCTCCAGCTTGTTGCCTCTGAGTTCCTCTAACACGGGATCAAGGTCTCTCACTCCGTAGTTGGGGCTATTTTCTGCAAAGCGAACCCTTCTTAGCCATTGTTTCTCCGCAGAAAACTTCATCTCTTCGGAGTTGGTATTCCAAAACCGGTCTCCTCTCTCTGTTTCATCCTCCATGCCGAAGTGCCTTAAACATAGTTTGTTTGGTGTGCTCGCGTTGTCATCATCTGCCGCCATTTTTTAATAGGCTTTTACTCCTTTTCCCTTTTCCTTTTCGTGCCAACTGCCGCTGACGATTTCTGCGCCAGCGCGCATCAGAGTTGCGGGAGGAAAACCCTAGGCAACCGACCATCATTTGCTTGGATGTTAGAAATTCATCTACAATGATTGATCTGCGGCTCCATATTCATGATTTCCATGCCTCATATCTCGAGCCACCTGTGCCGCATCTGCTTTGAATCCAGTGTGTTCTCCAATTTTCAATTTCTCCTCTAGGATTCTAGGAAGTCCTTCTGCTTAGCACTAAAACGGGCAGCCTTTGTCGAGGATCGCAATGCCCAGCTATGAGGTAACGCCTGAACACTTTACTCGGCAATCTCAGAAGGGGCAATATAGGGCTGTGCACTAGATCCATACTGATGTATTTCAATGTAAATCATCTTTGCCTTGTCGAGAAGCGAGTTTCTTTCCTCTATAAATATGCACTTGCCATACTGTATATGCCGCTAAACGTTGCAGTGGTGCTGAAAAGTACTCACGCATCCTTCAACTCAAAAAAGAAAAAAAGAGCGGCGTGTTTGTTGTCAATGGATGCAACTTCTCCCCTTCTTAAACGATGTCTTCTGTCTTTTCTTGTAGAGGACACTGCTTTCTATCAAACAAAAGGATGGCTTAGAATTCTCCAGAAGAAAAGCGACTGTCGGGAAACACTGGATCCCTCACTGAACCCATCAGTTTGAACAAGAAAAAAGAGAGGATAAAAAGATGACTAATCTAGTGAAACGAGATACGTAATTTTGCGGGCCGTATTCCGTAAACCGAACCGAAGACTTATCACCGATAAACCTATTACATTACAAGCGGCCCCCTCTTTTTCTTAGTCCTTCGAGCGTGACGAGATAAATAACGCGCCCGAGTAATTAAAATTTGATAAAAGTGAGCAAGAATTACAATTGCAAGGGAAGAATGCCAGTGTTTGTGGTATAGCGGGTGCTATTTGCAATTGTGGTCCAAGACTTGTGGGTCCGCATGTTACGCAGTCCGAGAGCAGCAAAGGGAAGTTCACGGTCGCAACTTGTAAAGCGAATGCACAATCCATGTTTTGCGATGATGGATGGTATTACGAACTCATAAAGAATACTCAAATGAAAGTGTAAATATGGCGAACATGCTGATTTTGTGGTTCGTTAGCAGTTTCAAATTGCATCCTTCCCCGGCCGCTACCAACAGGACGATTTTGCATTTTGGGTTGTTTTGTTTCTAAAATAACCGCTAAAATTTTCAATATCAGATAACCCGAACAGCAAAAACGATAGAAGTTGACCTAAATTAGCTCTCTATCCAGAGAAGAAACGATTTTTCGCCCCCAAAACGGCCTGAGGTCTTTTCAACGCACGCATTGTTGATTTTTCATTTATAATTGCGTGACAAGGAATGGCGTATTTTGACCTCTATGTCACTTATTTGGGGTTCTACAATTTTATTGGAGTTCTGTGAAGAAGAGGCCTTGTTCTTTCGCTGGATTAACTTGATATAACCCCATGCCATGTATTAAGGTGCGATTTGACCTTCTCAATTTTTCTATTTTTTTTTTGTCCGCCTAAATGAGTCGAATAATGAAAAAAAAGAAAAAAAAAACACAGATTACCCAAAACTTCAGTTCGCGACAGAATTGGACAAATAGTACTTCAGAGTGCTCGTAAATACGTGTTCTTTTCATTGAAAAAATCGTTACGTTGGTCACATTTACCGTTTTGTTTATTTTCAAACAACGTTCAAATAAAGGGTTGTCTGGACCTTTTGAAGTTGACAGGAGAGCCACCAACCCGACTTTCGTGCCGTTCGCGCAAAAATAAAAATGCAATGGAACTCAAAGTATTTTGTTTAAAAATAGTTCATCCAGAACTATACTCTGGCAAAGTTTAGGGGTTTTCGATTTTTTCATATTTCGCACTTACATATATTAACTTAAATTTGATCGAAAAACACCTTCGGCCAGAGTTGCGCACAATGTAAAGTTTCTTTTAAACGATGCTAGTTTCGTATCCCATACTGATTTTGAACCATTCTATCCATATTACTTTCTTTCTATCTATATATATCCCACGTTAAAACCTCAAATTTCCAAAAAGAAAAAAGCTTCTATTTGTTTGATGTTCTAAAATTTTTTTATCCACTAAAAATTTCTATAATAATTTAAAATCAATTTTCAACTAAAGGACTTGGAAAGAGGGCAAACTGGAAACAACACACTAAACCCCCTACTGCACACTAATTCAAGCGCATCACTCAGTCCAGTTTAACAGAAATAGAAGTAAATAGCTATAGTCAAATTCAAGTAAGATTATAAGGAACCGGATGCTCCTATAAAGGCCTTAAAGAATCCGTGGGGGTTCGTGAGTTATTTAACGCCGTCCTGTATTTTGTGATAATGTCCAGAGAAAAGAGCTGAGGTGTTGGCATTTTGTTACTACATTGAGCTGAGGAAACGTGATTCAGAGATACTAGAATGTGGGGTCTGGATTTAGTAAGGACTAGTACATGGGATTTGTACCCCCTCCAGAGTTTTCGGAACATTTTTTTTTTTTTTTTTCAGATCAACAAAGTTGTAAATTTCGCGTACACAGTGATAATGTTTCATAGACGCTTGGAGAGAAATTAAAGGAAACGACACATTTTTAAATAGTCATTCACAGTTTTTGGACTGTAAGTTTAAATAACTGGCTCATTTAAACTGAATTGTCACTATTGGTGTCACTAAAGTGTTTTTGGTGAAAAGAATAAACAGAATTAACAATACGGAATGTCTCGATTGTTTTGTGAAAGGTTGCATTTAGCAGCTTGTTACTGAGAATTTCTCGTCAGCCTTTAGGTTTGGTCATAATTGAAAATCTTAATTTTTTTGACGTCATCGTGTAAGAAATTACCATTAAAGATTTGCTTTTTTCCTTTTTTTTTGGTTACTTTATAACTTTATGGCAAGTGACCGTTTGTAGAAAAACTCTGCATCAAATAGTTATTTTAAACTGGACTTTTAAACTCATTATTTCAGATTTTTGTTTCATTGGAAACGGTATCTAAAGCTGATGGAACCCCCCCCTCCCCAAGAAAAAAAAATGCCAGTGATTTATAGATTTTATGTATCTTTTTCAGAGTTAGTTGTCATTTCATCGAAAAATTCAAACTTGACAGCGGCAATCAAAAATGGAGACGTGAATCAACACGGCGTTCGTGCTTTCTTAAGTGGCATTTTCTTTACCTCTGAGAAATAAAGGGAGAAAAAAACCTAGTAATTATTTCTGAAAGAACACGAGCTAGCTTAGCAATTTTTCGCAATAAGGCGCTTCTCAGTAATGGTAAGTTAACGGCCTAACAAGCAAAATTCGGAGAAAAAGTGCTCTTGGGGCTCGTGGGGGAACATGAGTAGTAATTTTTTTCCAAAGAGCATTTGAATAATGCTCTTTGAAGAAAGGAGTGCATTTCACGTACACCTCACCCCCTCCACCCCTCCCCCACAATTTTCTGTGGTAAATGCTTTAGTTTGTAGCTGATAAGTTGTTGCCCTGATCTGCTTTTATTTTCACAAATTAAATGCGATATGCATTAGACGCGTTCCTTGCACAAATATGAAAGGCTTTAGACTTACAGCCCTCTCAACTGGGTATTGTTACTGAAAATGCCTGATGGTAATTTCTTCAACTGGATATTATTCAACTCCCTACCAAAAATAAGTAAATGGAGAGTCAATTGCATGATTTTCGAGAACAAAGTTCAGGGAATAAAGTATACTTAAAAAAATTGTATTTTGTCTTTCTTACGTACTGTTATGGGGGGCTAGAATATGCACGTTATTAAACTAATGTTGTCCAAGAACTCATGTTTTCTATTTGGTTTCGCATCTAAAGTCCCTTAAGAGGACAACACGCTATGATTGGGAACAAAATTCATTGAGTCACGCAAGTTTTTTTTCTTTTTTCTTTTTGTATTCTTGGTTTTTAATTTTTTTGCTTTTAATCAATTTTTTTAATTCTTTTTCTCCCTCCTTCCATCACCCCTTATGACATTGCACACTGTTATGTACTTCCGTTTTCGTAATAAGCCGGGAAACACTAACTAGAGGATGTGGGGTGGGTAAATTAGGAAGAAAGGTTTGGAGCGGGAAATGTTGGAGTGATCACACGAAATGTCTTAATAAATTGTTTAAGATTACAGGAAACTTGTTCATTTGTGAAGGCACATAATCACATGCTACGTTCAGACCTATATCGCAAGGTATGGTCAGGAAATATTATCTGTATCACATTCTGCTTGAAAGAATTGGTCGGTTGTATAAGGCAAACATTGCATATTTTAGTGAAGCTGGAGCATTTTTCGTGGTTTTAATCTCTCAAGGGGAGGACGAGTTGGATTATTCGCACATAGAGCTGCCCACAGCGGAGTAAAAAGAGAGTTTGTGCTTAATAAGGCTACTTTCATATTATAGTCTATCCAATTTTTTTCACTATTCGTTTTATACAACTTTCTTCATACTTACACTTGAGGTTAAATAACGACAAAAACTCAAAAAAGTTTTTTCTGGTTCAATGCTGTAAACCTTCTTCACGCGTTGAATTTTTCTCCGCCCAAAAAAGAATTAAAGCCTTTTTGGGCAAGAGGTTATGAAAACAACCAACAAACTTGTTTATTTATTATTCAACACATCACTGATAGTCCACCCTGTTACGATATTGTTGCGCTTAAGTGAAATATACACAATAGAGGGATTTGTTTAACATCAGCTTACAGCAGCCTTAGATGGGTATTGTTCCTAAAAACATCCGATGAGAAGTAGTTCAGCTTGTTGTTACTCAAGTCTCTGTGAAGAAATAATTACAAATGCGTTGAATACATACATTTTTCGAAGTTAATGAAAGGTAATGTAATTCATCACAACAATTCAACATGATTCAGTCCCTATTGAGATATCGTTGCAATTTTGTAAAGTATACGCAATATAGACCTACTTTTAATTAAGCGCTTCTGACGCGTATTTTTTTTTTTCCCCGCCTGCATAGTATTGCTGCTGGGTGTGTTTAGTACGAACGCCTCATTAAGTATGCTTTTTATTCTCAACAGATTGTAGAAAGGGGTCTTAGTTGATAATCACAGTTGGTTATCGGTATATCTCTTGAAAATTACTTCTTGTGGAAAGTCCTTCAGCTGGTTCTCACTCAAATCCTATTCAAGATGTTGCTATATTTATGTTAAATAGCAACAGTTCAGTGTCGGACAACCCCTCCCCCCTCTCCCCATTAACCGCCTTCCGGTTAGCTCAGTGGATAGGGCGCTGGACTGTTGTGCGGGAGTTTGAGGGTTCGAGCCCCGGCCGGACCAACACTCAAGGTCATAAAACATTTTAGAAGAATATGCTACCTTTCTATAACATCAAGAAATGGTTAGATATTCTAGTCTTCTCGGATAGGGACGAATAAATGGAGGTCCCGTCTCCTGCAGGGTTAGGGGTAAGAGATGTTAATTTCCCACGCACGAGATTACTTTGTGATGGATGTCCTCCCCTGGGGTGGGATGGGTGGGTTTGTTGGAGCCTAAACCTCGTAGGGGACCTATGTCCAATTGTTCCTGCTCCAGTACTTTATACAAATCATTAAACACTCAAATACTCAATACCCATGACAATAATGACATTATACTCCTATGTATTATTTCTTATTGAACAGATCATTATCAATCCTTATTACGATGTAGTTACAATTACGTGAAACAGATTTATTTCAACTGATCTAGAAGTAGCAATCACTCAGTTAAATGAAAAATGACATTCACTTGCTCCATGATCTACACTTTACTATGAAACTAACAGAGCACTTCAACATTCGATATCTCTCATTTATACTCACAAGCCTGCTGTTGCGAGGGGAATTTTCCATGGAAATGACATCAATTCTTTCCCTTCGCAGTTCATTCGAAGCAGATTCTTATTTGTTCCCTTTAAAATGCTGCACTGACAGGGGCCTGGACACTCTGAATTTTAGACATAAAGGATCGTTCAATAAACTGAATGCCTTAAGAAAGCGTAATTATCATTATCACAAAGTTTGCATTCCAACAATAAAGAAATCATTTTAAAATCATGGAAAATTTTCTTTAAGAAGAGAGGGAGATAGTCTCCAAAGAAAGACAAACACTACAAAAAATGTTAGTCTGAAAATCAAACAAACAAAACAGTGGATGGTTCATGATGGAGAACAACGAGAGAAGATGATTAATTAAACTTTACAACTAAAACAAACATTCTCATCAAACTATAGCAATACAGAGGGGTTCAGTCTTCCTAGAGGCGAAAGAACATTGAATAACTCTGATAAATAGGTCTCATGCTCGGCTGGTTGGATAAGATTGATATTTAAATGGCACAAAGCGACATGTGGATATATTAGAATCAGTGCCTTTAAACATCAGATCTTAACTGATGGGAGGAAGGCAGACCAGTTGGCAATATAATACCGTAATAAATTAAGGGGCAACCAAGAACAAACTTCATATTCTAGAACAACGGGGCAGCTTGAGGGAGCCGCTACATCACAGGTGACGAGCCGTGGAGGAGAGTTGCTGAGAAATTTAACAAGATGATAGGCAATTCATTAAACAATACAGGTTAAGGCAATAAAATCAATCATTTATATAGTTATATATATATATATATATATATATATATATATATATATATATATATATACACTAGTGTAAGAAAAAAGCTCACTTTCAATGTTGAGGCTGATTTCTCTCCATGATATCTTTTCACCTCTTCGTACCTCACAGCTGTAATTTGCATTATTTTCGGCAGTTTCAAGAAGCTGATATTTTATACTGGTGCTATTTTGTACAACAACACAGTTTTTTCTCCACACAATGTATGGAGCTGGCGCACCTTCCACTGGGCACCACAGGCTGGAAGCTCTGTTCAAAAGTACAGACTGTGTCTTGGGTACTTCTTTCATTGTAAGTGTTGCTACATAAGGCAATTGTTAAAAAAAATATTTTAAGGCAAGTAACTGCTAGATTGATAATCTATACCATAAAGAACAAGCAAACTGTAGGCATAATAAACAAATTCAAAACATTGTACGTGCAATTTTGAAAATATCATTGCAATATGAGAACATTTTTTTTTTTTGACGGTAGTCATGAAGAACTTTGTCGATCGCTTTCTCTGTCTGTTTCTCTGCGTCTATCTGTGGCTGTTAGTCTGTCTATTTTCATCTAACAAATAGAAAACCCTTGAATGTGCTCTGTTCTAATGTAAAGCACGCAGGAAGCGGCTAGAGCACGAAAGAATTGAAAAGAGAAAAGCGAGACGTAGTTCAGTGTTTCTCCTTACCTCTTGAGAGCTCTAGCCGCTTCCTGCGTGCTTCACAACAGAACACGGCATGCCGCAGTCGAATGCCTCTTTACTTTACATTAAAGAATCTGTTCAATTTCCCACGCATGACTTTCAGTATCAAACAAACTTTATTCTTAAAGCAAACAACAGTGTCAGAAGGCTCTGTACTTTCATAAAGCAGGCTACACTAAGCCAATCAGAATATTTGTTAGAATAGTTCAAGTAATGTAATTGGTTAAAACAAGACTTGAGAGCGACTTTTTTTCAAGCCCGCGTGAGAGGTGGCGCACCAACCTAAAAATGACTTTCGTCATAGCTCAGTCAGAGATGCCTGATAGTGAACTTAAAAACGTGGTTAGATTTCTTTCCAGACTTGCTTCTTTATCCTAGCAAATTCACGAAAACTGATTCGGGTTTCGGTAGCCGTGAAATGCCGGAAATCAGTGCCCTGAGTAAGGGCAATTGAGCTTTGTTTATGAAAAGCGTAAACGAAAGCAAGTTTGTATAAATTTGATAAATTTGTATAAGAAGGAATTAGGTATGGGTTAAGTCTAGAACTGGACCATTCCATTTAATTTGGAGCTCACGGAACGCTTTCGAAAAATCACCAATACCTCATATTTCTCATATCGCATTTCGCCGCAAATTTTCAATTATCTTTTTCCATATGTGGTATGAGCCAGAATCTCTTCAGGTTACGCTAATGATAAGTGGAAATAGTGTGGTTTTCGAGGATATAAAAATTAGTCAGGGCTCTTCGTTTCCTCACGGAAAAACCAGCCTGAACTTTGTGAAAATCACAACATCGCCATTTGCTTCATTTGTTCAAATTCGGAATTCCAAGCACATACATGTATTAGCAGTTAGCACCATGTTTAACATCCGGGCATTTGAACGTGATTTTGGCCCAGGACGGCGGGAACCAATTTTCAAAAGTTAAATTATCGGGGGGAGGCCATGTCGATGCTTTTCCATGTAAATAATTGACGCATTATTTTTTTATTGTAGTACAGTAGTTTCAGTATCCCTCCGTCTAACGATGTCATCTTTAGTCACCGAGAAAAACCCTGCCACAGTGTCTTCATTCACTCACAACTGAGTCTAATAATTTTCCACTAAAAATAGTTATCATAGGGGTTTTCATGGAGTTGGGGGTGGGTCCTGCTACAGCTGTACAATGGATTTCAAAGTTTTTCAAACACGGTCGGCAGTCGATCGAATTGAAGCGTTAGTCGGAAACGACCGGTTACGACTTCTCTTATTAGTTAGCAGTAATGGGTGCGCTGAAGTGTGTATTTCTCATTATATTTTCGATTTAACTTCGAAACTCGACTTTTCACCCATGTGCTCATGGCCTGCTGACTACTCTGTCGTCAGAAAATTTAATTTTATACTTATGAGACAGACATTCGAATAGAATCACACACTATGCTTCCTACACATACATTACCAGTCTGATGGAGAATTCGGATATATCAACAAAGTTGAAGTGGTAAATTGGCCACCGTAACGATTACAAAAACTGACGTTTCGAGCGTTAGCCCATCGTCGGAGCGAGATTGCTTACCGTCTTCAACGTCTTCGGCAAAGAACATTTGACCTACCAGTATAAATGATTGAGTTGTCCTCTTTCGAGTCCACAATAAAAATAAATTTTACTTCAAAACTTTCTGAGAATTTAAATGTGTTCGATCATATGCAAAGAGAAACAAACGCTCTCCTCTAGCTTACGGAAGGTATTATTGTGAACAATTATGCCATGGAAAATGGATGAGAATTCGAAACGAAAGTAGGGACTGTAGCTTTCGCCTTTAATCCGTGTAGCGTTACAAGGTAACGTACAAAGAAAGGAAATCTCAATAACCATCGATTGCATTACAATCAGGATCACAATCACGTAAAACTCTCTCCAAAAAATCTCAGAGCACTTGCAATCTCCTAGAGATTGTCACGAGACACGCAACGTAACGTAAAACCGGAAATGAATTTAAAACGGAAATAAGACGGAAGCCACATGGATAAGAAGCAATCTGCCGTCTTTAGCTATGCGAGGTTATTAACTGCTAAAATGTGCTTAGATTCCGGATTTCACCACGGGTTGCCTGATAAGATTATAGTAGTAGTAGTGAACTTTATTTATGTGTCGTGAAAACCTAGCGCATAGCACTAGTTGGGGACACAGGGTAAAAGCTTTAAAAATAAGAAATCTGGAACCTATTTACAGAATTATTTGCCTAACCTATTAACAGTTAAAATTATTTATCAATGTCCTAGAGTTAAAAATCAACTATTACAGAGCGCACATTTTTTGCATCCATCATCAATCAGGACAGTCATGTCCGTTCTCCTGATTTTGCTCTTAAATCCGTTCACGCTGTCTTCACTGCGTAACTCTTTTGTAAGTTTCGACCAGAAGAGAGGGCCATAGTATCTTATAGAGCGTTTACCATAATTTACTGTATTAAAGCGAGGGATTCTAAAATCTGCATTTCTTAGAGAATATCTTCTATCGCAGTTTACTTCTGACATAAATAGTTCCTGTATTTGACAAGGAAGTAAGTTCTTTTTTGCCTTGAACATAAGGATTGCTATGTCCTCAAGCCTTCTGTTCACCAGTGATGGAGTTTCAGCCAGCTTCAGCAGGCCGTCATAAGAGAGTCATTTATCGTTGAAAACTACTCTCAAGGCCCTCTCCTGTAGTCTTTCAGCTTTACGTTTGTCTGAAGCTCTGCAGAAATGCCAGATGATACTGCAGTAGGTTAAGTGAGGTAAAATGGCGGCTTTATAAAGTTGTAGTTTAGCGTAAGTGGGTATTAGTTTTCTTAAACGACTTAAAACTCCTATCTGTTGACTGGCCATTTTACAGACTAAGGTAATATGCTCACTAAAATTTAGTTCAGAGTCCAGGAGTACCCCCAGCAGTTTGATAGATTTTGATCGTTCAATGTCAGTCCCATCTATATGCAGGTTTATACTATTTTTGGCCTCAGTTCCAGAACCCATAAGCATGGATTGATATTTCTAAACATTCACTTGTAACAGGTTTTCTTTGTACCATTTAGTAATTTTGCTACCTTCACTCAACAGTTTCTCTTCAACAATACTAGCAGACGAGCCTGATGCAAAAATTTGATGATCGTCTGCATACATGGAGATTCCCGCCTCAGTTATATAGGTGAGATCATTTTGAAATTAGTTTCACAAGAGGGGACCAAGGGAGGACCCTTGAGGACAACCTCTCGTTGTATCTTTCCACTGACTCGTCACAGGACCCAACTTGATCCTGTTCCGTCTGTGAGAGAAATACGTACGCAGAAGGTTGAGGGCTGATCCTGAAACGCTGTATGATTCCATTTTCTTAATGAGCAGTGGTGGACTAACAGAGTCAAATGCCTTACTCATGTCAGAGGATAATATTCCTACAACTTTCCTACTATCTAGATGCAGCTTCCATTTCTCAACTAGTCTCAGTAATGTGGTGTGACATCCATTGTTCTTTCGATAGGCTGTCAGGCTATTGCTAAGTTTAGGATCCATATACTCTGTATACTGCTTTCCCAATAGTTTCTCAAACAGCTTATCGAGGGTGGGTAAAACTGTAATTGGTCGATAATTCTTCACTTCTTCTCTGTTGTTACTCTTGTAGACAGGTACCCATATCCCTCTCTTCCATTCAGATAACCATGTCCCGTGTTCAATGCTAGTATTGAGAGTCCTGGTTAGTGAAGGAGCCAATTCCTCACCTACTATTTTTAAAATTCTGGGTTGCAAACCTTCATATCCAATTGCTTTGCGAGTATTAAGATTTTCAAAACCTTCTTTCACTTCATAATGAAATAGAGGTCTGAAACAAAAGGAATTATTTGATTCTGCCATATGTGAAATAAATGAGATGTAGACTGCTATGCTCAATAAAATTCCCCTCAGTTAAATCATCTACCTGTTCACCTCCTATTCCTTTTGCCATGGATGAGAAGTACTCAGAAAGATACTCTGCCACCACTAGCCTATCTTTTTCCAATGTACCATTAACAGATAAATGTATTTCTCTCTTTCTGCTGTCCTCTTTGTCCTTCCTATCTAAGAATGGTTTAAAGGTTTGAAAAAATCTCTTAGGATTATTCTTCAGATCATGTGATACTTCCTCCCAATACTGCTTTATGGCTATTCGCCTTTGTCGTGTAGCCTCATTCCTCCATTTTCTCTTGAGCTCCAAGTTTTCTGGTGTTTTGTTTTGGTTGAACCTTTTGGCGAACTAACTTTTAGTCCTTATAGCAGATTTCCATGCTGGGGTCATATAGGGAACATCTTTTGCCCTGACTTTCATTTTCTTCAAAGGCAAATACTCTGACAAAATAGTTCTCAGAAGTTTCATCCAATAATCATAACAATCCTTAACACAATCAAATATTCCTCCTATATGCCAGGGTGCTATACTAAGGGTCCTTTTCAGTTTATCTGTGTCAAGGTTCTTAAAATCGGAGAAAGTAATCACTTTGCTTTGATGGTACTTGATCCTTTCTGTCAGAATTCCATACACCATGAAATGGTCGCTAATTCCAGGATAATGGACACCACATTCTTTAAAAAGATCAGGTCTGTTTGTCAATATGACATCCAGTAAATATTCTGTTGTAGCAGTAATTCTAGTTGGCTTAGTAATCAGACATTTTAGACCATGAACATCTTCGAGTTCGCACATAATTTTTCCCTCTTTTTTATCTGGTCTGAGTCTATTTAGGTTCAGATCTCCAGTGTTTACTATGAACTGCTTTTGCAGTGACAGCCAAGAGACAACCTCGTTCAGCTCGTCCTCCAGTCTAATGTAGTAATTGATCCCTGAAGCCTTCGGTGGCCTGTAAAGGCCAAGCACAGCTACTTTCTGTCTTCCAAAGGTTGATTCAATGGCTGGGGCTTCAATTGTACTGTAGGTTCTAGGTAACTTTAGCTGCTTAGAAGGTAACGATGAGTCAATGTAAGCCAAGACACCACCTTCTCCTTTCTTGCGGTATTTCCTATACATATTGTAACCTTCCACTGAGAATTGGCTATTAAGGTACGATTTATCAATCTTTGTTTCAGTTTAAAAAAAAAAAAAAAAAAACACTTGAGCTTTGAGGTCCCTCATTAGCATCACTATTTCTTCCGACTTGTTTTGCAGGCTATTAACGTTCTGATGGAACATAAAAATTGTGCGGTCGCATACCGTACATTTTACTACTTTAGTCCTTTGACATATCGAGCATAAGTTGCCATCTCCTGTTGGACCCCGGTTTATTTCAATATCTCCACTTAAAAGTAGGTATTTCGGTGGGAAGGTTGCCACAGAATTCGGATAGATCCTTATTCTTGTATGCAAGTATTTCTTTCTCCGTTTAAGTTTGAGCAATGCAATTCCAACTGATGGCGGACTGCGAGTCGGTGAGGAATAATCAGTCTTTCTATAAATTTACCTAGAAGGGAAGATTCATTTCCGGATCTCCTGACTGCTGGTTTCCTTATAACCTCATTTCTGCTTGTGCCACAAGTTAAAATAAGTAGGAAAACGATAAAAAAGCGTGTAAACAATGAGCTTTGTGATAAATGTCCATCCGCCACTACGACCATTATGTCGTGAAGTAATTGACGATGTTACGATTTGCACAAAGTTCAGCCGAGACTGTTTTTTTCCGTACGGAAATGAAAAGCAGCAAACTTGTTTATATACTTGAAAACAACACAATTTCCACCTAATATGAACTCAACAAGCACTGATTCTGAGTCATACCGCATAGGAAAAATGATAATTGAAAGCTTACTGGAATATATCGGTGAAATATTCAAATATTGGTGATTTAAACCATTCCATAAGCTCCAAATTAAATGAAATGGTCCCGATTTAGGTCACATCTCAATCCTTCCTATACAAATTTATGAAATTTATACGAGCTTGCTTTCTTTTGCATTTTTTATGAACAAAGTTCATTTGCCTATCCTGGGGGCACTGATTTTCGCCATTTTAAAGCTACCGACACCCGTTTCAGTTTTCGTGAATGATCTAGAGATAAGCTAGTCTAAGTTTCTACGTTCACTTCAAGGTATCTCTGGGCAAAATATGAAGGTTCTCAATTTTCAACCATGTGCCATATTTCTCGTTTTACTCTCGGTCAATTCAAACATTCACTCTTCAGCTATCAAAATGTCAAACCATCAAAGTTCACAATCTGCAATAGTTCACAAACTGAAACAGTTCGGCAGGTCTATGAGTGAACGGCAGCCGAATTCACGAGAACACGAGGATTGCTCGGGACTGCCACTACAGCGCCATGAAACTCATCTAGAGACTGATGTGGTCTCCACTCATACATTGTAACAGTCGACAGGATATCTGAGCAAGCTCTTATTGCATTTCACTCCAAGGGCGGATGATGTAATTCCTGAGACTTACCACACTGCGATGACCACAGATCACCGTGATGAACTAGGCGCCATGGACCTCAGCATGATCGCAGTCGCTCTGACACCGTCATGATTTGCATGAATTTAAACATCTCTGTCGGTCTCGTTCGATTTTTCATCATTCCAGTTTTGTTCTGTTTTGTTTTGTGAACACGAAACTATATATACTATACGGGTGTTAGCTGTGTTTGACTTTTAGTACTGTTCGTCTTTTAGCTTACGATCGAACTGAGCGTGAAGACCTTTAAAACTCGGGCTGTCTATTCCGTTTCCTCTTTGAGGAAATTTCGTCTCCGCTCATGTTATAATTATGTAAATAACGGCGCTTGGCATGTTTATAATCTTTACTCGGTTCTTCTGTTGTTACTTGGCGGCTCGCTTGTTCCAAAATTTCATTTAAGGAAAAAAACAAAGAGAAGAGATAGTACACTTTGGCAGATGACATGACAGCTCTAGCTCTACTCCGTGTTTTAAACACACAGAGAGCACGCTCTTTCAAACAATGAGAGCATGCGTTATATCTGAACCTAATCATAAATCAGATATACTGAACTTAGTAAGCTAATAAATACTGCAATATGCTACTGGGCCATTGTTGCATTTCCTGAATGTAATTTAGAATTTGGAATTTAGAATATAGAATTTAGAATTTAGAATTTAGAATTTAGAATTTAGAACTTAGAACTTAGAACTTAGAACTTAGAACCTAAAACTTACAGCTTAGAGCTTAGAGCTTAGAACTTAGAACTTAGAACTTAGAACCTAGAACTTAGAACCTAGAACCTAAAAGCTAGAACCTAGAACCTAGAACCTAGAACCTAGAGCCTAGAACCTAGAGCCTAGAACCTAGAACCTAGAACCTAGAACCTAGAACCCAGAACCTAGAACTTATAACTTAGAATTTAGAATTTAGACTTTAGAATTTAGAATTTAGAATTTAGAATTTAATTCATTCGCCACCGGAATGACAGGAGAAAGGAACATAACTTTCCTCCCAATTGACACCTAACCCCTTTGTAACCACCATATCACCACGGGGAGGACATCCATCACACAGTAATCTCGTGCGTGGGAAATTAACGTCTCCTACTCCCAACCCTGCAGGAGACGAGACCTCCATTTATTCGTCCCTATCCGAGAAGACTAGAATATCTAACCATTTCTTGATGTTGTAGAAAGGTAGCATATTCTTCTCAGATATTTTAAGACCTTGAGTGTTCATCCGGCCGGGGCTCGAACCCTCGACCTCCCGCACAACATTCCGGTGCTCTATCCATTGATTTAATCTATCATGACGCTCCAGTTGAATCTAAAGCTTTTAGGCAGGTACCTAAACAGAAATTTTACCAACAAAACATCGTACCTGTTTGATTGAAGAGTCTTCCTATGTAGAGTCCATTAAAATGATACGCCCAAGAAGAGGCAAATCTTAACCACATGTATCGTCTACTGGATCGCACAACAACAGTTTTGTGATCTCCACAGAATACACCAAGAACATTGGCTGACTGACTACTGCCATCACGGATCTCAAGATAATAACCCTGAGCACAAGGTTCCGAAACCCAGCTGCGCATGGTAAAGTTTAGTTCCACATATCTTCCTTTTGGAACTGAGAGAGCTTGTGGACGCCAAAACGAGGGAACTCTTTCCCATCCTTGTGCTTGTTGAGGATACTTCAACAAAACTGTAAGGAATGCGACAAGTCAATTTGTCAATTTAGAACAATAACAACAACAACAAAATGATAGATATCATAAATGAATGTGAAATGATATCAACCCAGAAAAAGAGAAAGTCTGAAGCTCCCCATGTCAAGTTCTGCCATGTTAGCCCCAAGGTCTTTTCTGTACAAGCACTCTAAAACAACTAGTTAGATACCACACTATTGAAAAGATATTCTGCACAGTCCACTATATGCGTTAGCAAAACAGCAGGAAAAGAACCTCCTCCATATACCGTGGCGATTCCAAACATTAACAGCAATCATTAGCGTACCATTCCCAAACATACTACAAGGGTAATCGTGCAACTTAATTATTTATTACAGGACAAAAATTAAGTAGAATTCACAAGTTGGTCACTCCTCAGAGCATCTACCCAAAAGCTGAAAAGAACTCCCTTTTTAGGGCTTGAGTTCGACAGTCTTATTAAGACTCAGTTAGCTTCTGCAAAACCGAGTTTCCCCTTGCAACCCTGGAAGTTCCAAATGATTTACAACTAGTTTTCCTTACGCGAAGTGTCTTAGAAGATAAAGGAAAGTGTTCTATTAATGAACATAACATAACAATTAAGAGCCGCTGCCTCTAAATATCAAACATCGCCCGACAGTTAAAAAAAATCGACCTCCATTTCATTTCATAAATAGACTCCCTATATAGAACTATTTTCAAAAATGGAGTTTAAAAGGTTCAGCGAATTTTATTTTTATAGAAATCGAGAAATGTCCGATTTCGACCAGATGGGGCTTGGCGCGAACCCCAAAATAGGCAAATTTTGTGAATGTTGAGCAGCCTCGCAAAGCAAGTTAAGAAAACAAATTGAGACTCTTTTATATCGAGTAAAAGTATGCCACTTACGCTTTCTAAAAGAGGTAATTTTATATTTTCTTCGGCTTTTCCAAAAGTTTTAGAGGCCCATACATCAACTTCTTCTTAAACAAGGTCGTTTTTCGTAAAATTTGACCCTAAATTCAAGGGCAAAAATATCAGCCGGTACGCATCGTTTTTCCAATTAAAATAATTATTACTCGTTCTTGACCTTTCGTTTCTAACATATAAAAATCTACGGGCGGCCCGTGAATACTTACTTGTTGGGAAAACCAAACGTCCAATCCATTTTCATTCTTTTCGACATATTGCACTATTCAAAGTTCAGTGCCTGTCGGAAGGGAAAACT